>NW_021832315.1:0-7500 GCF_006345805.1 Octopus sinensis | reverse complement strand
AGATTGGTTGAAGTGGAACTGAATAATGGTTATGCTGCGAAGTGTTAAATCAGAATTATCGGTTATTTATGTTCTGTACGAATACGCTTTTCACCCGTAAATATTTATAATTGAATATAAATTCCTTAGTTACTATAATTTATTAGTTTCTTTTGCATATTCTTAGTTTATGCATGTGTATGCAAATGTAGTATTGGCATATCCCATTTATGTTCATAAGAAATTAAATAAATAAAGAATTTTGACATGTACGAATTATTCATATATATATATATATATATATATATATATATATATATAAGTTCAGCAAAATTTAGATTCAGATGAATATGGTACTTAAGTTAAAGGCACCAGAATTTGGTATGGTATTATCCATATAAATCAAATGGGGTGATTATAATCAAAATAAGCAACAAGGATATCCAAAGTAGTGTAGTACAATCGTTTCATGCTACTTCATTTTATTAAACACTGTAAGTATTACATCAGTTTTAAAATGTCGAGCAATCTTCAGCCACATATAGAATTTTTTAATTAAACGGACAATGCATATTTTTATACTTATTTTATTTGCCAATATTACAAAGAGGGCAGATATATAGACAGAGAGGTTAATTTCATCATTAAGAACATGGTGGTAGTATGTCCTTCTCCATCTGTAGATATATATATATATTAATATTTTGTGACAACCAGTTACACAACAAAGCTTTTACATGTTACTTTTGACAATTTTTTTCTAAGAAAGTGAAACCGGTCAAGTGAATAAACATCTTTTAAAATTGCATTTTCAAACCTTCTTTCATATATATATATATTATGATATATTATATAATAATATGCATATATACGCGCAGGAGTGGCTGTGTGGTAAGTAGCTTGCTAACCAACCACATGGTTCCGGGTTCAGTCCCACTGTGTGGCATCTTGGGCAAGTGTCTTCTGCTATGCCAGCCCCGGGCCGACCAATGCCTTGTGAGTGGATTTGGTAGACGGAAACTGAAAGAAGCCTGTCGTATATATGTTATATATATATATGTATGTGGTGTGTTGTGTTTGGTGTCTGTGTTTGTCCCCCTAGCATTGTTTGACAACCGATGCTGGTGTGTTTACGTCCCCGTCACTTAGCGGTTCGGCAAAAGAGACTGATAGAATAAGTACTGCTGGCTTACAAAGAATAAGTCCCGGGGTCGATTTGCTCGACTAAAGGCGGTGCTTCCAGCATGGCCGCAGTCAAATTACTGAAACAAGTAAAAGAGTAAAAGAGTATATATATATATATATAACACATATATATACATATACGTCAGACATCTTTCAGTTTCCGTCTATCAATTTCCTTCACAAAGCGGGTGGTATAATAGAATTATTTTGCAGAGGTCTCATGAACAAAGGCCTTCAAGCTGCCGCCCTCCACGAATTTTGCTTATCTCAGCTTTAGTCCGTAGAGAAGTAACTTTTATACCTTAATGCAAATATCTGGTTACCTGTGGCTTTATTTCGGTTGAATATGGGATCAAATTTTATGAATGTGATTTGGTTACTATTTCCAGCAGTGTGACTGTCTGAGTAAAATGCTCCCCCGAATTGGCTGTGGTATTACAACTTGTGTTTGCAGCCGTTGCAGCAAGAGAAAAGGGAAGAGTTGAAAGACGAAATAAAAGTGCGGTTTTAGAAGAAGGAATAAAAATGGAATAAAAAACTATGGAGAGACAGACGGAAAAATCGAGCAATTGAAAGGAAAAAGTATATGAAAGAAGCGCTTATGTTATTTCGTATATATCATAACAGTAATGACAATACATATCGGATGTACATCACTCCTCTCCTTCCATGCCAAAACCAGTGAAAAAAACAAATGGAAAACAATCTTGCTTCTCTCATTTGTTTCAATGGTATTTACAGGAAATCAATCAATACTTGTGTTTTTTCTCTCGTTTTCTCTCAACTCAAGAGGCTATTTAGTTTGCTGTAAAATGTCAAATTAACTGCATTCTGTTTTCTCTCTTAAAATATGCACCGAGTAAAGGTGACAGGTAATTGAGAAAGTTTAGTGAAGACCCACGATGGAATACACAACTGCTTTTTTTTCTCTGTGTGTGTGTGTCTGTGTGTACGCGCATGTGTGTATATGTGTTTTCGCATGTGTGTGTGTGTGTGTGTGTGTGTGTGTGTGTGTGTGGTGTGTGTGTAGGAAAATCATCTTGGCCAAGCATCTTTTACTACAGCCCTAGACCAACCAACGATTTCTTTGTGAATTTGCAAAATAGAAACTGTACGAAAGCCCGTCTTATATGTATGTATCTTTTTTTTCTCTTTATTACTTGTTTCAGTCATTTGACTGCGGCCATGCTTGAGCACCGCCTTTAATCGAGCAACTCGACCCCAGGACTTATTCTTTTGTAAGCCCAGTACTTATACTATCGGTTTCTTTTGCCGAACCGCTAGGTAACGGGGACATAAACACGCCAGCATCGGTTGTCAAGCAATGCTAGGGGGACAAACATACAAACATACACACGTATATATATATATACATATATACATACGACGGGCTTCTTTCAGTTTCCGTCTACTAAATCCACTCACAAGGCTTTGGTTGGTCCGAGGCTATAGCAGAAGACACTTGCCCAAGATGCCACGCAGTGGGACTGAACCCGGAACCATGTGGTTTGTAAACAAGCTACTTACCACACAGCCACTCCTGCGCCTATTTATGTTTATAGATACATACATACATACATACATACATACATACATACATACATACATACATACATACATACACATGCACACTTATATTGATGCAGTATGGATATCATTAAGAAAATAACAATTAGGATATTCAAACAGTTTAGTCTAATATTAACAGTCAACACCAACCTCAATATTGTCAGTTATTTGGATATTAACATGTACCTTAAGACAGATAAATCCCGCTCCTTTCAGAAGCCAACTGAAATAACCTCGTACATTAATCGTCCACCATCAGTTATCCGAACTCAACATTTGTAAGAGCATCTCTCGCCTTCCTTCTTATGATGTAACATTCGATAGAGCTGTTCTGCACTACAGCAACGCACTAACGAGGTAAAAATTCAGTGGGAACATCAGTTATAGCTAACCCACCGCAATAAAATACAAAAGACATAAGCTTAGAAAAATCCTGTGGTTTAATCGACCGTATATCTTGAAGGTGGAAACATATTTTGCCAGACAATCACTTTTCACGATCAGATAATTTCATGGAATATTTTATAGAAACATTGATAAAGATTAGCTTGATTTGCCTTCCAAACATAAATTCACAAATCCTCCTTAATCATAAAAAACTCCCCGAAAATAGCCAAAATAATGCTTCTCAACAACTATGCAACTATAAATCCACCAAAATCTGTACTCCACACTACAAATACAAGAGAAGGGTCGAATTTTGGCGCCTAATTCAGATGAATCAGTAAAGGCGTATATCAAACTCATAGGTAGCATATTCAAGGTTCGATACATACAGCATACCTATTTCTTTACTACCCACAGGTGGCTAAACACAGAGGGAACAAACAAGGACAGACACACAGATTAAGTCGATTATATCGACCGCAGTGCGTAACTGGTACTTATTTAATCGATCCCGATAGGATGAAAGGCAAAGTCAACCTCGGCAGAATTTGAACACAGTGCGTAACTGGTACTTAATGTATCGACCCCGAAAGGATGAAAGGCAAAGTCGACCTCGGCGGAATTTGAACTCAGAACTTAGCGGCAGACGAAATACCTATTTCTTTATTACCCACAAGGGGCTAAACATAGAGGGGACAAACAAGAACAGACATAGGTATTAAATCGATTTCATCGACCACAGTGCGTAACTAGTGCTTAATTTATCGACCCCGAAAGGATGAAAGGCAAAGTCGACCTCGGCGGAATTTGAACTCAGAACGTAACGGCAGACGAAATGCCGTTAAGCATTTCGCTCGGCTTGCTAACGTTTCTGCCAGCTCGCCGCCTTACATACAGCATAGCGCTCCTTTCAGAGACAAAAAAATAAAGTAATGCTACGCCACTTTCTAAGTTTATATGGTTTTGCACGAATCGCAACTGGAGCATTATCACAGAAACTAACAAATAGATGAAGCAATAGATACAACATCTGTTTAAAAGAAAAGTTAAACATATTTACCTTACAGTGAATACACTTATCATAAGAATTCAGACTTTACCAACATATCAAACAATTTAAACTACCAACCTCAAAGATATTCCCATCCTCACCGTACTACAAATCCAGCCCGTTTAACCTTTTCAATCCACCACCTTTTTCCCCTCTCAGCCCATTCATCCACTCCAATTTTCATGCTACGTTCACAATTAGAATCATTACCAGCAAGAACTTGTAAACCATTTCCTATAAGTGCTATTCCTTTCGTATGGTATGGCAAGGGCAAAGAATATTTGGAAATTACTAACCGAAAAATTTCCTTTTTATCTTCCATGCTTGCGTTTTTGAACATCAAACCAGAGGTAAGATTAAACTTTGCGTAATCCTCGAATGCCTTCGAACTTCCGCTATGATATACGTGAAGGGGGTGGCGAGCTGGCAGAATCGTTAGCACGCCGGACGAAATGCGTAGCCGTATTTCGTCTGCCGTTACGTTCTGAGTTCAAATTCTGCCGAGGTCGACTTTGCCTTTCATCCTTTCGGGGTCGATTAAATACGTACCAGTTACGCACTGGGGTCGATGTAATCGACTTAATCCCTTTGTCTGTCCTTGTTTGTCCTCTCTGTGTTTAGCCCCTTGTGGGTAGTACAGAAATAGATATACGCGAAGGGGTCTTAATTTCATTTCATCAGCGGCATTCACTCTCCTTATATAAATATAGGAGCTTTAATTTCATATTATTTGCGGCTCTATCTTCCAGAAGAAACGTCAGATGATGTTTGGAAGCATTAAATCCTGATGTTGATTTTTCTACTTGAGAAATAAAGTTCTTGCAAGCAAGCACTTCCATAGAAGAGCAATTTCATGAGCATTGTACACTTGTTTAGGTGTGTAACTCCCTTCAGCAATAGTTTTATTCCACTGCTTAAAATAATAAGTAGCAGCCTCTGTAGCGACTCTGGTCGCTTCCCTAGTAATTTTATGATGTGCAAACACAAGCGTTAAACATTTCAAACAAGCCTTTCGCATGGCAAATGATATTTGGAAATTACTAACCGGAAAATTTCCTTTTTAGGCATCTACCTCAGTGCTGTTAGTAAACGATCCACCATAACGTTTCAAAATATCCATGTCGGCTGTTCGTCGTCTATCCACTGCAATGTTGATCATTTCCTTCTTCTTCTTCTCCAGTCCCTCTGCAATTAACTGCTGCTGGCAGTTAATGATGTCAGGCACTCGCCCTCATGTTTTGGTGAGTTTGATATGTTGCCTCCATGCTCGGACTCTCCACGTTCAATCAGATCAGCCGACTTGGATTTAACTTGGGAAGATGATGCTAATTTGAGTGATGCTTGGCACCAAGACGACTCAACCATAGTTAATGAATCCTGCGCTACGGTTTACGTCGAGATTGTGAATGGAGCTCTCTCTAGTTTGGCTAAGTCCATGCACGTCGGCGCATGGAGAGACTCTTTGATGATGTTTCCAAAACCAAACAGAACTCCCCTCTGCTTCTGGAAACCATCCGCTAATTTTGAAAGAAGCCTCGACGGTACTTTTAACATCTCTGACTTCATCTCGGTTGCTGTTTACTTTCAAATCAACTCTAAACCTCATATTTCCTTTGCAGACCTGGCAATAATTGGTAGGAATATTCTACCACACCCAACAAACTCACTGACATTTCACTTTCTCACTGCCATTTATTTTGACCCCTACAGAATTCTCCCAATGAGAACCTAACTTTTTTGGAAACTGTACAAACCACTTGGACCAGTTCATGACCCAGAAAAATGCCAAGTTCTGGGAGGATGGGATCAAGAATCAGCTTCAAAGATGGTGAAAGGTGCGGAAGAAAAGGGGGCATGAGGTTGAATAAAGGTATTTACAAAGGACTAAATATTTGTTTTGAATTTTACTTAAAAAACGGTGCACTCTTTTATCAACACAATTTATACACACACACACGCACGCACGCACGCACGCACGCACGCACGCACACACACATACACACACACACACACACACACACACACACACACACATACACACACACAGACATTCTGAAACCTTTAATGTAATAGGGAGTGGTGTTCCGTAAATAACTTATCGTATTATCTAATCTGTTCTCTCCCTATTTAAGACGTTTGAAGGTGATATTCTAGTATTTTTTTTTCTTTACTACCCACAAGGGGCTAAACACAGAGGGGACAAACAAGGACAGACGAAGGGATTAAGTCGATTATATCGACCCCAGTGCGTAACTGGTACTTATTTAATCGACCCCGAAAGGATGAAAGGCAAAGTCGACCTCGGCGGAATTTGAACTCAGAACGTAACGACAGACGAAATACCACTAAGCATTTCGCCACTATTTCTAGTATTGGGTTGTCAGAAAAGTTCGTGCCGAGTTTTAAACAAGAAAAAGGTCAATAAATGTTGCCATTACATTTTTAATAACCAAATATGAACCATTTTGGTTGCACAATGCGTCTCCATCTTTCCTTTAACTTGAAAATAGCCTCTTCCCAGAATTGAGGTGGTTCATGGCAAAGAATTCATCAAGGTATCTTTTTACATCATCCAAGGAATTGAAATTTTTACTTAAGACTATTCTGCAGAGACCTGAATAAGTGGAAATCCGAAGAGCAAATCTGGTGAATGGATGGAGAGTGGGGTAACACATCCCAGCCGAGCTGCAACAATTTTTTGTCTGGTTCCTAAAGCATCAAGTGCCGAAAATGAACTTTCTCTTACCTTCCATTTTAAAGGTTACAGAATTAACACAGGTTACAGGAACATAAACCTTCTTCCCACGAAAAGATAACTTAAACTGTGCTCTAAATGGAGGTGCAGGCAAATCCTATTTTATGACTCAACCATGTTCTAAAATAAGTCGAAATATAAGCTACAATAAATCAGCACGAACTTTCCGGAAAACCCAATAGAATGAGTTACCACATTGAGAGTCTCTCGTTTGGAATTTGTATAGCGAAGTTGATATTCCTCTAAATTTCTAAATGTATTTTTAAAAATCTTTTATCCTTTACTTGTTTCAGCTATTAGACTGCTGGGGAACCGCCTATCAGAATTTCTATTCGAATGAATCAAACCCAGCATGTATATCTTTTTAAACCTGGTACTCATTCTATCGGCAACGTTACACGAAACCTCTACTTTAAGAGGCCGAAAACACGCCAACACCGGTTGTCACGTGGTGGCAGAGAAACATGCAAGAATACAAAGACACTATATGCACACCACAAACACACACAGACACACACACAGAATTATATATATATATAAATATTATATATTATATTCTCTTTGTTTCTTTCCT
>NW_021832314.1:0-22500 GCF_006345805.1 Octopus sinensis | reverse complement strand
GAGGCCTCTCCCCCACCCCCCTTTCGCGTGCGCGAATTTTTTTTTTCATATTCGTTCATAGGAAGTTGTTTTACATCTATTACATACATTTTTTTTTTGATTTTCTGATATGTGTAACGCTTTATATTAACCAAACATACAAGTAAAAAATTATTGAATAATTCAAGATCCAAGGATTTCTGGTTCTGCTTTAGATAAGCTTTACCGTCATCAATTGAATATATCAAGGGTACATAAATACAGATATATATATGCACAGCAAACGATATACTTACATATACGAGCGTCGTACATACATACATATGCACGTATGGACACAGCCAGTTGAATCGCCCGCCAAAGCAACGCATAAGTACGACATGGTTAAAATAAGCACCGCAGTGAATATAATAACGAATTATATAAATTTATATATGAGGATAATATCGATATTTAAGTGTCGAAATTATCAAGTGGCCAGCAATGAAAGAAATACCTTACAAAGGTAAAAAAATTTTTTAACAATTAAAAATGAGGGTGTCTAAAAGACACCAACATGCCGAAATAGCAGTCGAAATTCTGACTATAAAACCACGTTAAATGTTCATATCGCACCATATCGGAATTATGCGGTGATTTGGCGGGCGATTCAACAGGCTGTGTCCATACGTGCATATGTATGTATGTACGACGCTCGTATATGTAAGTATATTGTTTGCTGTGCATATATATATCTGTATTTATGTACCCTTGATATATTCAATTGATGACGGTAAAGCTTATTTAAAGCAGAACCAGAAATCCTTGGATCTTGAATTATTCAATAATTTTGCTTGTTTGTTTTGTCCCGCTTTACCTCATGGTGCGATATGAACATTTAACGTAGTTTTATAGTCAGAATTTCGACTGCTATTTCGGCATGTTGGTGTCTTTTAGACACCCTCATTTTTAATTATATATATATAATATATATATATATATATATATATTTATACATATACACATATGTATATTCACATGCATCTGTACATACTTATCCCTATATCCATAAAATATAATATATGTACATGTAAGATAATAAATTGTTTGAGTGAAAGTACATGCTCCATACAACCTATGCGAGGACGATTATACATCCATACACATTAACGTTTATATTAAATACATTTTTTGGGGTGTATTGTGTATTTGTTTCTTTTTTTGCATGTTATTTATTATTGATCTTCTATATAAATGAAGCTTTGCCCTATTACTTGCTGGTTTTCTTTACATGAACGAAGCAGATAACTTGCAGAACAGCCATTATTTTAATGAGTTATATCTTATTTTCACCCAAAGAGACATATATCCGCCATTGGATACACCCGAAACAGCTGTTAAGTACCCCACCCACGAGAGATCAATGCTAGATGGGTCGAAGCAATTGTAGTGATCAATAAAAATTCTTGTATCTTCCGTCTTCCATGTCTCTCATTAACCACATATACATATATATATATATTCATGCTCGCACACACATATTCACATCTGAGGGGGTACCCAAAAGAAATTGGGATTTTCGAATATTCTTTTATTCACTTCATTTTACATGTTAACACTTTTATCACCTTCAAAGTATTCTCCATTTGAAGCAATGCATCAGTCCAGATTTGTTTTCCACTGTTCAAAGCGGTCTTGGAACTCAAGCAAAGTAATGCCTTTTAACGCTTCCATTGTTCTTTTCTTTGCCTTTCCCACATCTGCAAATTCCATAGATCCAGCTTTCATCACCAGTGATGACCTTTGAAAAGTGGTCCACATCAACTTCCAACTGTTCTTTCAGTTCACGACACACATTCAGTCGTCACTGTATTTGATCTTCCTTGAGCAAGCAAGGGGCAAATTTTGTTGCAACTCTTTTCATTCACAATTCTTCACTCAAAATTCGTTGGCAGGAGCTCCAGGACAGACCAGTCATATCAACAAGCTTGTCAAGAACAATTCGTAAATTTTCACAATTTTTTTTTTTTTATTTGGGAGGTTGACAGTCATCCTAAACAAGGTTGGTCTTCAAGCGACAAGTAACAATTCCTAAAATGTAAAAACCACTCGTAAACTTGTGTTTTAATCATGGCAGCATCCTTGTAAGCTGTTTGATGCATGACAACTGTTTCAGCCACTGTCTTCCCAAGCAGAAAATAGAATTTCACAGAAGGCAGCAAGCTGGCAGTAACATTAGCACGCCAGGTAAAATGCTTAGTGGTATTTCGTCTGTCTTTACGTTCCGAGTTCAAATTCCGCCAAGGTCAACTTTGCCTTTCATCCTTTTGGGGTCGATAAATTAAGTACCTATTTCTTTACTACCCACAAGGGGCTAAACACAGAGAGGTTAAACAAGGACAGACAAACGTACTAAGTCGATTACATCGACCCCAGTGCGTAACTGGTACTTAGTTTATCGACCCTGCAAGGATGAAAGGTAAAATCGACCTGGCGGAATTTGAACTCAGAACGTAATGGCAGACGAAATACCGCAAAGCATTTCGCCCGGCATGCTAACGTTTCTGCCAGCTCGCCGCCTAAATTAAGTACCAGTTATGCACTGGGGTCGATGTAATTGACTTAATTCCTTTGTCTGTCCATGTTTGTCCCTTCTATGTTTAGCCACTTGTGGGCAATAAAGAAATAAGAAAACAGAATTTCACAGAAGTATGCTGTTCCTTGATTTAAACCATTGCAAAAAAAAAATCGACAAACAGGGAAGAAGCACTGCAAAACAAAGACACACCACGTGGCAGTATGACTTCACTGGACGCTGCCGATTGGCAGACTGATGCCTGAGGGTTGCATCAAGTGGCTTCTAGTGTTAGAAGCCTGAACTACAATGGGCTTGTCCCACAGAAAACATTTCCAGTTACTTTTGGGTTCACCCTTGTATATATAGATACATACAAATGTACATATATGTATACACACGCACACACACACATTCATATAAACATATATAGAACTTTGAGTCAGAAGGAAAGACAGCACCCATGACTCTTTACAGGGCTTCCAGCTAGTGGGAGTTAGAGAGCATAGTATCCTCAAATGAGAGACCAGATCCAGATGCTTGCAACATTTCTAAAAGGTAACCCATAGATTCGATCACCTTTGATCTTTAAGTGCCTCAGAGCAAATCAGTTTTGACAAGTAAGTCATAGGTTTATGCCATTTTAAAGAATGTTATTGTCTGTGTGTGTGTATGTCTATCTTTTGATCTTTTACTTGTTTCAGTCATCAGATTGCAACCATGCAGGGGCATGGTCACCTTGAAGAATTTTTTAGTTGAATGAATCAAACCTAGTACATATTTTTTTCCTTTTCCAGCTTGGTACTTATTTTATTGGTCCCTTTTGTTGAACTGTTCAGTTACAGCGACATCACCACTGGTTGTCAAACAGTAGTGGGGGACAAACACCAACACAAAGACATACACACATGGCACGTAAAAAGCACCATCCGTTCGTGTCCGTTGCCAGCCTCGCCTACCCCCGTGCCGGTAGCACGTAAAAGCACCATCCGTTCGTGTCCGTTGCCAGCCTCGCCTGGCCCCCATGTCAGTGGCACGTAAAAACACCATCCGTTCGTGTCCGTTGCCAGCCTCGCCTGGCCCCCGTGTCGGTGGTAGCACGTAAAAAGCACCATCCGTTCGTGTCCGTTGCCAGCTCGCCGGCCCCCGTGCCGTGCTGGTAGCACGTAAAAAGCACCATCCGTTCGTGTCCGTTGCCAGCCTCGCCTGGCCCCCGTGTTGGTGGCACGTAAAAACACCATCCGTTCGTGGCCGTTTGCCAGCTGTCTGGCACCTGTGCAGGTGGCACGTAAAAAGCACCTACTACACTCACGGAATGGTTGGCGTTAGGAAGGGCATCCAGCCATAGAAACACTGCCAAATCTGACTGGGCCTGATGAAGCCCTCCGGCTTCACAGACCCCAGTTAAACCGTCCAACCCATGCTAGCATGGAAAACGGACGCTAAATGATGATGATGATGATACATAATATATATATACACACAAAGTATGTATGTATGTATGTATGTATGTATGTGTGTATATATGTGAAGGCATGTGGCCTAGTGTTTAGGCTGTTACACTCACAATCACTAGATTGTGGGTCCGATTCCCCAAGTGGGCAGCACATTGTGTTCTTGAGCAAAACTCTTCATTCCACATTGCTCTAGTTCCCATCCCAATCAAAGGACAATGTTGGCCTGCTCATCTAGCCAGCAGAGTAATGTCATTTGAAAGCCAAAACAATGCAAATGCACATTGTGACCAGCGGTGTGTAACAACATCTGATAGCCTTGTTGGTCACATGATCACATGATATACATATACAATGGGCTTCTTTCAGTTTCCACCAACCAAATCCACTCACAAGTCTTCAGTTGGCCTGAGGCTATAGTAGAAGACATTTGCCCAAGGTATCACACACTGGAACTGAATGTGCAACCATATGGTTAGGGAGCAAGCTTTTTACTACACAGCTAGACTTGCTCCTCTTTTATTCTTTTACTTCTTTCAGTCATTTGACTTTGGCCATGCTGGAGCACCGCCTTTTTAGTCGAGCAAATCGACCACAGGACTTATTCTTTGTAAGCCTAGTACTTATTCTATCGGTCTCTTTTGCCGAACCACTAGTTTACGGGTACGTAAACACACCAGCATCAGTTGTCAAGCGATGTTGGGGGGACAAACACAGACACACAAACATACACACACACACATAAATACATATATATGCTGGGCTTCTTTCAGTTTCTGTCTACCAAATCCACTCACAAGGCTTTGGTTGGCCCGATGCTATAGTAGAAGACGCTTACCCAAGGTACTATGCAGTGGGACTGAACCCGGAACCATGTGGTTGGTAAGCAAGCTACTTACTACACAGTCACTCCTATGCTTAAGGACAAGAATTTTAAATCTACTTTATTCTATCTTAACTATGGGGATAAATGCCAAATCTTTATTGGATGTCAGCTGAAGAAATCATGCTCTATCCTCATCAATCCAATTTAGTTGTTTAAATCAAGAATTCAACATTGACTTGGTAAGCTTTTGGAAATTTCAAACATTTCAATGTTTGCAATGATTTTCATATACAGACCCTATTTCTACCTCCAAATCATGTACATCTCGTTTACTTGTTATAATCTTTGGACTATAGCCATGCTGGAGCACCACCTTAGATAGTTTAATTGAGCAAATCAGTTCCAGTACTGTCTTTTTCTTTAAGTTTGGTATTTATTCCACTGGTTTCTTTTGCCAACTGCTAAGTTACAAGAACCAAAACAAACCAATACCAATTGTCAAGCAGTGTTGGGAACAAACACAAGCACACACACACACACACACACACACATTTATAACTCACTATTAGCGACTAATACAGCTAAAAATGTGAATAAAATAAAATCTGATATATATATAAATATTATATATTCTTGTTTTGGAATTGTTTGTCTATTGCTTTTTTATTTGTCTTTTACTATAATCTCAACTTCCAAACACCCAACTCGCAGTCCTGTTTACTTAATTTAATTATCAATTAATTATTTCCTGGATATACATTTTCCCCATTTTATATAAAGTTTTTTTTCAATTTTCCCTCTCTCTCTTTTGGAGAGGCACTGAGCAGCTATACGCACACATACACACACGGCAGTAACTCCCGCCTACCGAATTCAATCACAAAGCTCCGGTTGGCTCGGGGCTATAGCGGAAGACACCTACCCAAAGTGCCACACAGTGGGACTGAACCCGAAACCATGTAGTTAGGAAGCAAGCTCCCTAACCACACAGCCTATTATAATATATTTATATTTTACTGTTAATTTTTACAGCCACCACCACCACATGCCTGGTAGCAAAAACCACACCTTTATATTTTGAAAACCGGTCAGCCAATCAAATATAAATGCTTATTTGTTGAATTGTATTATATCATATCATATCATATTATATGTACCATCACAATTTTAATTTAGTATTTATCACAGCTATTCCAAATGAAAGGAAACGTGCAACTCTGAGTAACAGTTTACGAAGATTTTGCAGCTTTAATAAAAGCATATTACTTTACATTCGGTATCAGGGAACATTTTCTTTTCCGCATTGTTTTGCATTTACGTGTTTACTTATGTGTGTGTGTGTGCATGTATATAAATATGTATATATATATATATCAAAGTGAGTTATCTACAGTAGCGGTAACACATCATGACGTATATTGCCATTTCAATATGGCTAACCCATATATATATATATATATATATATATATATATATATATATATATATATATATATATATATATATATATGTAGGTCCCGGGTTGATCCGGGGTTAACCACAGTAAGTAAGGTACTCAATACATAGCAGAGTAAAATTAATTTATTATATAGAAGGAGCTTCTACAGGACTAGTACTGTTTCATTCAAGAGAAATCTTCAGGAAGCTCCTGAAGATTTCTCTTGAATGAAACAGTACTAGTCCTGTAGAAGCTCCTTCTATATAATAAATTATAATATAATATATATATATATATATGCTTGCAACATATAAATATATATATATATATATACACACACACATATATATAATACATATGCATGTATTTATATACATATATGCATATATTTATATATTATTTGTATTATTATATGATCGAATGCCACACATCCTTTTCCAAGTTTTTATCTTAATAATTACAATGCCCACTCTTCTTCTTTATTATCTCTTCTCTATCTTTCTCCCTCTCTTGTTCTTCATCCTCTCTGGTTTTCTCTCCCACCCTTCACTATTCTTCTCCTCTCCCTCTCTCTCACTCTGACATGTGACGAGAGGGAATCCATCTTTCTGACTGGATGGAAGCACTCCGTCGGTTACGACGACGAGGGTTCCGGTTGATCCGAATCAACGGAACAGCCTGCTCGTGAAATTAACGTGTAAGTGGCTGAGCACTCCACAGACACGTGTACCCTTAACATAGTTCTCGGGGATATTCAGCGTGACACAGAGAGTGACAAGGCCAGCCCTTTGAAATACAGGTCCAACAGAAACAGGAAGTAAGAGTGAGAGAAAGTTGTGGTGAAAGAGTACAGCAGGGATCACCACCATCCCCTGCCGGAGCCTCGTGGAGCTTTAGGTGTTTTTGCTCAATAAACGCCCGGTCTGGGAATCGAAACCGCGATCCTATGACCACGAGTCCGCTGCCCTAACCACTGGGGCATTGCGCCTCCTTCTGACTACTGCATTCGCAAAGACTAAACGTGCTTATACTGTCTCTTCATAAGCTCGTTTCCTTAAACATACAGAATAATTTTTCCATCATCTTGGCTTAACAGCCCTCATTATTTGTTTTTACTATTTTGTCCTCATTTTTCTGTCTTTTACTGTCTTGTTTTGTTCTGACTGTCCTGTTCTTGTTACCACTTTCATCCTCCGCAGAAAATCCCAAATTTTATTTAATTTCCTTTGCGGGAAGGACTGTTTCAACGAAGTCACGTTTTGTCCTTACGTTTAAAACATGGAGTAGTTGAAACAGGGACAACTGAAGAAGGGGGATATTCTCTATGTTGTATGTCTCGTTTCTCTATTTGTTTTATTCATTGTCTGAAAAAAAGTTTGTTTCAATGTTTTTGTTTCTCATTGTGTTCAACATTTTTTTGATGTCCTGTACCCATATATGCATGTATATATACATATATATGTAGGTATGTATAAATATATGCATATAAATATATTATTATTTACACACACACACACATATATATATATATAAATATATAATGTATATATATATATGTAATATATATATATATATATATATATATATATATATATATATTATATATATTATATATATATATGTATATGTATATATATATATGTATATATATATATGTATATGTATATATATATATATATATATGTATATATATATATATATATATATATATTATATACATATATATAACCAGCCAAAATTGCAAAGATAATCTGGAACTTGATTGAGGATAGAAAACCCCGAATGATCCGTCCTTGTATTGTCTGTCTGGATATTTTGTTTTCCCTTTTTTTTGTTTCACCTGTCTCGATGTTTTCTGTTCTTCTCCCCTTTTTTTATTTTTTATATATAAAATATAGCGGCATACGAACACTTTGGTCTCATATAATATATATTTTTTTACTATTTTTTACTATTTATTAAAATTTTATGTATTGATTAAGTCTTTCCTTGTTTGTTTTGCAAAATAGTGGTTTTGTCTCTAATAATATTTTATATATATATATATATATATATATATATACATACATATAAAGGTCAAAGAATGAAGGCTCAAAACGTCAAAGACTTTTCCATTCTTCCTGAGCATCAAACTAATACACCTGCTTGTTCTTTCACCTGTCTTCATATTTTGCTATCTGTAAATAATTTGAACGATATATATATGTATATGTGTGTGTGTGTAAGTATATAAGTGTATATATATATATATATATAATATATATATATATAAATATACATACACACATATATATATATATATATATGATAGATTGCTAACCACTAAACCTTTTTTATTTTCTCTCTCTGTTTATTTCTGTTGAAGAGTGTAGGCTCAAAACATAAAAGACTTTCTTACTTCTCAAACGTTAAACTAATACATCTGTTTGTTTTCTACACACTTGTCTCCGTCTTTTGTTTTGTTCATAAATTCTCACTATATATATATATATATATACACAGGCGCAGGAGTGGCTGTGTGGTAAGTAGCTTGCTAACCAACCACATGGTTCCGGGTTCAGTCCCACTGTATGGTATCTTGGGCAAGTGTCTTCTGCTATAGCCCCGGGCCGACCAATACTTTGTGAGTGGATTTGGTAGACGGAAACTGAAAGAAGCCTGTCGTATATATGTATATATATATGTGTGTCTGTGTTTGTCCCCCTAGCATTGCTTGACAACTGATGCTGGTGTGTTTACGCCCCGTCACCTAGCGGTTCGGCAAAAGAGACCGATAGAATAAGTACTGGGCTTACAAAGAAGAAGTCCCGGGGTCGATTTGCTCGAGTAAAGGTGGTGCTCCAGCATGGCTGCAGTCAAATGACTGAAACAAGTAAAAGAGTAAAAGAGAGAGTACACGAGCTTATTTCGGTTTCTGTTTACCGAATCCACTTACAAGGTTTTGGTCACCCAGTGTGCCATGCAGTGGGACTGAACTTGGAGCAATATTGTTGGGAAGCAAACTTCTTACCACACATACACCTATATACATCTACATTGTAACTGACTTCAGGTTTGGCAGACTGGTTCCAACTGGTTCCCTGTTGGAAAGAATCTCTGGTGCAATACCCCAAACATTCTATCACCATCTGAGCAACAAACACAACCAGGGATGTTTTTGATGCAATGTGCTAGTTGAAGCAGAACAGACTTTGAATCAATAATCTTCAGTCAGGGAGTCTACAGACTCATGGTGGTACACAAAAGTAGAATTGGAAGAAGATGAGTGTCTTTTGAGTAGAATGAGCTTTCATAAGCCTGGTGTTATAGGAAAATTTCTATAGGAAAATGGGGGACTGCAGTAGAAAAAATGTAGGGAAGCACTACTTCAATTTTTTTAATTTTTTTTATTTTATAATCTCCTAGAAGAAGGAAAGTAAGGACCCGAATGATCGAAAGAGAGTGGAGACTCACACAGACAAAGAATTAGTAAGGAAATTTAGCAATAGCAATGAAGAATGAAAAGGCCCAAAACCAAATCAGTGATAGAATTATCCATCCGGAATGTAGTTTTATTGCTTTAACATGGTGATAACAAAATTATTATGTAATTATGAAAAAAAAAAATTAATTTAAAACAAATGTAAAATGTAAATAATAATGAAAGAATAAAAAAATAAAGAAATATAGTGGAAAAAGGAAAACAGATTGAAAGAAAATTCAAGATGTTTCATTCTTTATTTTTTATTTAAAAAACTGCAAAAAAAAAAGAAAAGGAAAAAAAAATTACATTAAGGAATAATTAAGCCATTTTCGGTTGTTTTTTTTCCTGATGGCTTACATGATGAATTTAATGTTATCACCAATTAAGACATTATATTAGCGTGAAGATATTAACCACAGCTTATTTGAGATCCCGGAGATAACCATGTCCACCAGCAACGTAACCAATAAGGTTACGTAACGCTGTTAAGTTACCACTTCATGGTCTCCATTTTGAATCTTAATTACTTTTCTCCTGCTCTATTACTGTAACGAGAGAAAAAAAAGAGAAAAAAAATTATTTACTTTACATTGTGAAAAGGAATAGGCAATGCACAAATACAAAAAAAAAAAATACTGTAATTATACCAAAATTCTATAAAACAATGTCTGGTGTCCTATTGGATAAGTTTAGGAACCAATGAAAAGTTTCCCATATGTATATAGTGATTTCCTTCTACTTATTGCCCATAGTTGTAGCATTCACTGGATTACTTGGACCCAGCCATCATCATCCTCATCATCATCACCATGTCATCATCATTTCTGCCATCATCATAATGCCTACTTTTCCCCACTTGTATGGGTCAAACAGAGTTTATTGAGGCACATGTTCAATGGCTGGATGCCCTCCCTATCACCTACCCCTACCAATCTCCAAGCAAAAAGTAATACTTCTCCCCATGGCAGACATGTTTTTGCAGAATATTGGAAAGAAATGGCACTGCTTGTACGACAGTGACGCTCATTTACAACTATCATGTGACTTCACAATAAGGAATACACAAAGACAGACATTTCAATCTATCAAATCCAGTCATGGGGCTTTGGTCAGCACAGGACTATAGTAGAGGACATCTGCTTCCCAAAGTGCAATGCAGGACTGAACCAAAAACCATGTGATTGGGAAATTAATTTTTTAACCACACAGCCACACCTGCACCTCAGTACAAAAGAGAAAACTCATGTCGGTTATACATGACCACTTGTCCTAGAAGAAATAATAACCAAGTTTCCCTCAAATTACAAGCTAGCATCTTAAATAAATATATAAAAAATAGATGGCCTCGTATGGTAATGCAATCCTATATATTCAAAAATAAAAGATGGAATTACTTCAATTCATAAATCTGTTCAATCAGGACTGACTTATGGTCAGGCAACAATTAAAAACAAGAACAACTGTGAATTAATTACAGTCAAACAAAATGAATCTGTAGTTCTTAAGTATTCTTACCAAAAATTCTATACATGGAATGGTAAAGATGAAGTGATGACTGTTGATCAGCATTTTCACTGACTGAGCTAGATGTAAATCATAACCAATATTTTATAACTTATTTAACCCTTTGGAGGCGCAATGGCCCAGTGGTTAGGGCAGCGGACTCGCGGTCGGAGGATCGTGGTTTTGATTCCCAGATCAGGCGTTGTGTGTGTTTATTGAGTGAAAACACCTAAAAGCTCCACGAGGCTCCGGCAGGGGGTGGTGGTGACCCCTGTTGTACTCTTTCACCCCAACTTTCTCTCACTCTTTCTTCCTGTTTCTTGGGTAACGCTACAATAGACTGGCGTCTCGTCCAGTTGGGGGTAACACATACGCCACAGAAACCGAGAAACCGGGCCCATAAGTAAAAAAAATTAACCCTTTAGCATTCAGATTACACTGTCAAATGTATTACTTATTTATTTACATTGTCTTGAATCAATCATATATTATCTCATGGCTTTGAAATTTTGATAATGTGATTGTATATTTTTTCAATGGCATTGTTGGGTAGGTGTGACAGGCCAGATCTGGCTGGTTTGAACATAAAACAGTTAGAATATTTAGGCCATATATGGATAGTTTAAATGCTACAGGGTTTAAAGGCAGCAAGCTTGCAGAACCATTAACATGATGGGCAAGATCCTAAGTGGTATTTATGTTCTGAGTTCAAATTCTGTTAAGGCTGACTTTGCTTTCATACTTTCAGCATTGATAAATTAAATACCTATTTCTTTATTACCCACAAGGGGCTAAACACAGAGGGGACAAACAAGGACAGACATAGGTATTAAGTCGATTACATTGGCTACACTGCGTAACTGGTACTTAATTTATCGACCCCGAAAGGATGAAAGGCAAAGTCGACCTCGGCGGAATTTGAACTCACAACGTAACGCAGATGAAATACCGCTAAGCATTTCGCCCGGCGTGCTAACGTTTCTGCCAGCTCGCCGCCTTATAAATTAAATACCAGTTGACTACTGTGGTTGAGGCAATCAACTTATACCTTTCCCCCGAAATATCTGGCCTTGACTGATTTGGAGGTTGTACATCTGTACAGCCTTTAATTTATTTCAGTAAAGCAGCTGTTGTTTCGTCTGGAACCAACTTTGATTAAGTAAGACCTATATGCAAAGAAATTCAAACTATCACTACACCATCTGTTTGTAATCAAACTGTGTTGTGTATCTAGGGCAATATTATGTATCAGAAAGGTATGTGGGTTAGTGGTTAAGATGTTCAGCTCATGATCGTAGGGTCACAAATTCGATTCCCAACAAAGCATTACCTCCTTGAGCAAGATGCTTTAACCCTTTAGTGTTCGCATTATTCAACCAAAATTAATGCTTCTTCATCTACATTGTTTTGAATTAACCATGCATTTATCTTGTAGCTATAAGATTTTGATGAGGTAGTTAATTTTTAAAACAATATTGTAGGGTTGGTGTGAGAGACCAGATCTGGTCAGTTTGAACATAAAACAGGTAGAATATTTTTGGCCGGATATGGCCGGTTTAAATGCTAATGAGTTAATTCAAGTTCCTCCAGTCTACTCAGCTGGCAAAAATGGATGCACAGATACATACACACACACAAATCATGAGAGATAGGTAAATATTATGCAAATATATTTAAATGCTAATTCCAAGATATGTTCCATAAGATAACAGACACCAACATTTATAAAATTTTCATTAGGCCTTCAAAGAATGTTTAGTTCCATTAAGGAAGATAAAAGAAAGATGGAGACAGCTTGCTACTAACCAAATATGCTAGATAGATAGAGAAGATAGAGATAGAGAGAGACAGACAGATAGAGAAAGAGAGGTTTCTTTTCAATTTGATGTGATCAATTCATTGAAATTTCATTACAAAACATTTTTCTTTCTTTCTTTTTTCTTTCAATTGTATACCTATCAACATATTTGTAAATAAACATTTCCTCACAAGGATGGTGACTTCTCATGATGTCAATTTTAGGAAGTAGAATGGAAGAAATAAGAAAAGAGAGAAGGGTGCAGTCATCACTGAAAAATAAAACAGGGTCTGAAGTTCAAAGTCCTATGAAAATGTATATTCTTTTACACTTGTATAGTCAAGTCCCATATTCAGTGTAATTCCATGTTTTGTATGAACAAACATTAAATATTAGTGCAATATTCATAAATTAAGAAAATAAAGTCAGAATCAATTCTCTATGTGCATTTAATCAAACATCATAAATGAGGTTTGTATGTACATTGTATATTTAACTGGAAGCCATTCTGTAAGATATAAATTATATGATAAAGCAGGGCCTACTTAAATATATTTTTGAGTATCTTCCATCTTTTTGTAGGATTTATTTTTGGTTTTTTTTCTTTTGTTTGTTTGGCTAAGATAATTCAAAAGAAATCTTTTTCACAAATTACTTTGCCAAGTAGCTCCATTAGATATCTTTCCTAATCAGTGGTAAAATGGTTCTAGTATTCTCTCTTGGGTATATGTAAGTTCTATGAGAACAACAATTATCAAAATTCCAATGTTATATATATATATATATCTAATCATTTATAGAGATGACTATCACATTAATAACATTGGAGCCACTTTCTCTTCATCCATTATCATTAATATTAAAAATATTATAATAAAAATGTAGTTCCTCTGCTTCTCTTACAAACATTTAACTTTAGAGAGATTTTTTGATGAGTACAGCTTCATTACTTTTCGGAATTTTGGGTCATCTCTTGAACATTTGTAAAAGGGAAAGATTTTGAACTTCTCTTCACCACATTTCTAAGTACTTGCTCAGGAATCTTGCTCAATTCTTCTTACCGAATGTGTTCTCTGTGGATTCTTACACGTTGGCAGAGGGAATTGTTTGTTTCACCGATGTAATTTTCCTTGCTGTAAGGGCAAGTAATGAAGCATATAAGATTCTGCGTCTTGCAGTTCATACATTTACTTTGAACGAGAAAGTTGCTGTTGTTGTTGTTGTTGTTGTATGTTACACATCTGCTATTTCCACATTCTTTTACAGAGAATTCTGATTCATTCTCTGACGTGAATTTAGTCCTTGTGATGTGTTTTTTGAGATTTTTGGTTGGCTTCTACTGTGTCATAAGGGGTTTTTATCAATCAGATTTTTCATCTTGAAGCTTTGTAGAAGTATAGGTAGGTTTGATTTTATGGTGTGAAAGATGTTGGCTACCCCAGGATTGTCATCATCATCATCATTTAACGTCTGTTGTTAATACTGGCATGGGTTGGACGGTTTGACCAGGGCTGGTAAGCTGGAAGGCTGTGCCAGGCTCCAGTTTGATTAGGCATGGTTTTCTATGGCTGGATGCCCTTCCTAACACTAACCACTCTGAGAGTGTAATCAGTGCTTTTATGTGCCACTGGCCATTTGCGTGACACCAGTATCTGCCATGACTGATTTTGTTCAGCTTGATGGGTCTTCTTCTCAAGCACAACATAATGCCAAAGGTCTTGCATATTGCCTCCATGAGGCTCAACACTTGAAAGGAACTCAGCTACTTTGCTGCTGTGTGTAGATTGATAAATGGAATCATGTTTGCACAAATTTTTTCCTTTGTTGTCCTTTCTTGTGTGATTCTCAGCTTCATTGCATTTTAATTCCTTCTTTTATTAATCCTAGGGGATATTTCTGCTTCGTTAGGAAGTCTTTGAGCTCATTGAATCAGATTTGACGTACGGTATGTCTTACCATGTTGTATGGGATGTTCCTTCTGATGTGTGAGGGATGGCAAGAGTAGAAATTCAAATATTGGTGCGTGTTCATTTTGTTGCAAAATATGTCTGATGTGACTGTGGAATTGTGTATTTTTATGTGAATATCCGGGAATGGTAATTCATTGCAGCTAGATTCTGTTGTGAATTTGATGGATGAGTTAAGTGTATTGAGTATATTATTAAATATTTGTAGGTCCTCATTTAATTTGCCCCGAAAGATGAAGCATTTCCACATTTTAATAATGAATTTTTTGCAATCCTGATTAAAAGCTCTTTCTACTTCCTCGTAAAGCATTTCTTGCAAGTATCCCATGACTAGCGTATGAGGATGCAAACTATGTCCCCATAGCTGTACCCTTTATCTGTTGATATATTTTATTATCAAATCTAAAGGTGTTTTCTTCTAGTACTAGGCCTTGGTGATGAAGTCAGTTTTGAAACACTCATTTATCTGTCCTCTACGTTTCTCAACCCAATGCTTGAGTGCTTCCTGCTCAAAGTGTGAGATATATTGGTATAAAGATTGGTGACATCAAAGCTTGTAAGTATAGTACTTTCTGAGACAGTTGGCAGAATATGTTGGATGAAATCTATGCCATCCCATATATTGCTGGGTATTAATGGGCATAAATACTTTAGGAGTATGTCCAAAAAATGAGTCAGTTGTTGTGTTGGTGCTTGAGGTTCAGCAACTATTGGTCTCAGCTTGAGGTTAGTAGGTCTTAGTATTTTCATGTATTGGCTCCCTGCTTATTTATGGCTCCCTGTACTTCAGGGCTTTTGTGGATTTTGGGTAATCCATAGAAATTGCACTCTTTGATCCCAGAGTTGCATAAATAACCTTTCTCCTTGTCTGTGAAGGAATCTTAGTATTCATTATTTAGTGTTTTGATTTTATTCATTATTACTTTTTCCTGGTATCTTGGTTCTTCCTTGTTGTAGGTTTGGTCTGTCAGAACTTCCAATATTTTATCTTTATAGTAATCTTTGTCCATGATTACTATCGCCCCTCCCTTATCATCTTCTTTAAGGATGATTGAATAGTCATTCTTCAGTGTTAGTAAGGCTTCCTTTCCTTCTTGATGAAGGTTTTGTTTGCATTTATGGGTACTTAGGGAAGATTTCAAAATTGTGCCTGCATGTGTGTCTAAAGTTTTGTCATTCCCCTTGTAGGGGGTGAAGTGAGATTTATTTCTGACAACTTTTTCATAATTTATATCCTTATTGCCAAAGAATTCTATAAGCAGGAGATGGCAGTTAAAATGCTCAATATCAGCTTTTAGTTCAATGAGATTAAGAGTGGGTGTCACTTTCAGTAGGAGGTTCATCTCATTCTTGTTGAGGTTTCTATTTGACAAATTGATGCTCTTTGGGTCTATATGTTCTGTATGCTCATTAAAATTTTTTTTATTGCATCAGGTCTGGTGCACAATTGTGGTATTTTTTCCCTAAAAAAGGAATTGTATTACTGTGTTTCTATTTTTTGTTGTTTCTGGGGTTCTGGTTCCCTTATAAGTTCCCTCATATCTAATGTAGCTACTTGGCAAAGTAATTTGTGGAAAAGATCTCTTCGGAATTATCTTAGCCAAACAAACAAGAAAAACAAAACTAAATCCTACAAAAAGATGGAAGATACTCAAAAATATATTTTAAGTAGGCCCTGCTTTATCATATAATTTATATCTTACAGAATGGCTTCCAGTTAAATATACAATGTACATACAAACCTCATTTATGATGTTTGATTAAATGCACATAGAGAATTGATTCTGACTTTATTTTCTTAATTTTTAAATATTGCACTAATATTTAATGTAAGTTCATACAAAACATGGAATTACATAGAATATGGGACTTGACTATACAAGTGTAAAGGAATATACATTTTCATAGGACTTTGAACTTCAGACCCTTTTTTTTATTTTTCAGTGATAGCCACTTAATTCTTCATCCTACTTCCTAAAACTGACACCTTGAGAGGGCACCATCCTTGTGAGGAAATGTGTTTATTTACAAATATGTTGATAGGTATACAATAGGAAGAAAAAAGAGAAAGAAAAGAAAAATGCTTTGTAATGAAATTTCAATGACTTGACCACATCAAATTGAAAGAAACCTCTCTCTCTTTATCTATCCCTGTCTATTTAATCTGTCTATCTATCCATCCATCATTTATCTATCTATCTATCCTTTCCCCATCCTTTGTAATTTTTCTACTCTTCTTGATTGTTCTGAAACCTCTTTCTTTGCCCACCCCTCTTTGTGTTTCTTTCTCTCTTGCTCCCTTTCCCCCCACCCAAATGAAAACAATATTCTCTTCTTCTAAAAGCATCTTATTCATATAAATGAACAATGAAACGTTCTACTTTACCATTTTGATATTGATTTTGTTTTGAGGAATTCAATAAACAAACGGAAGTGCTAATAAAGGATTATCCAAAATTATGACTGCCTCCTTTTCCTATGCATATATATATACAGCCACACACACATATATAAGTGTATTTCTTAATTATGTATATATATATATATATATATATATATATATATATATATATGAGAAGCATCATTTATACATCCACTTTCCCATGATGGCATTATTTAGACAGGTTGTCATGATCAAAATCAATTTCTTTTCAAAGTCCTTAACAGAAACCTGCATCTTGTTCATACACACCTCTTTGGGTTTTGGCTTCTATTTTTATTGCTGGATGCCTGTTGTTATCACAAACCACTCACTCACTCACTTTCTTAATGGGTGCATTTTATCATGCCACCAACTCTAGGTTACAATCATTACACAAGCAGTACGAGCATCCTATTAATTTGGTAAGTGGATTGCTTGCATAAGTGATATGATAAAGGCGAATGAAAGCGCTAACTGATCAGCTTCTCTGATCCCTACACACACCACATTTTCAGGATTATAAGGGGGAAAAAAAAAAAAAAACCAGGTGAGGGTGTTCCCAGAGAGGAATAACATTTAAAATAGAAACGTGATTGTAGCATAATGTTTTTTTCTTCAGAGCATAATTTTTATGTTATTTAAATTGTTGAGTAGTAACAATATCAAACTGCCAACTTTTTTTGCCTTGATGGATATAAATCCACTGCAGGATATGTTGTATCAAAGCATCACTGTATCTAATATTATCTCAGTTCAGTTCACCTACCTTTGGAAAATACATACATTCATACATACATATATATATATGCACACACAAGAATATATGTATTTATGTGTATATATATATATATATATGTATGTATGTATGTATGTATGTATATGTATGAATATATATGTGTGTGTAAGTATGTATGTATATGCATACATGTATAGCAGAACATCATTCCAAGAATGTAATTTACTACAGACTGACTGATATCCTATCCAAACAGAAATTTAACTCATCCTCTTAAGACTACAAAATGAATAGGAAGGAAGGAAACAGTAAACTAGACACAGAAACTAGATGAAATTTTAGATGTTAGATTTACACAAGAAGAAAGATATCTAACACTCTTAACTTATACAAAGATGAAAAGTCAAAAATACTTGGAACGACAAAAATGTAATAGAACAAATTAACATGAGAATACAGAAGTGCCATTGTGACCAGTTTAACCATTCTTTCTTCAGATATGGCATATTTTTGGCTACATTATCCAATATGTTTTCTTTCAAGTTGGTAATGTGGTTTGATTGAGATTTGACTACTATTTCTAGCATGTTGAGTGAAGTGGCTGCAAGTTGGCCTCTTATTTTGACCAGTTGTTGAACAAGCTGATGAATGAATTCTGTGATAGTTGCTGAAACAAGAAACCTCAGGAATTGTTTGTTTTGTACTTATCACAGAGTTAATAAGCTTATAAAGAAATCTAGCCTTTCCAGTGGCATTTACCAACAGTGAATTTTAATATGGGAAAAAGGAGGTAGAAAATTCACAGAGATCTTAGTAACCCCAACACAAATAATGAAAATTATTGAAAGAATCATGTCAAATATAGACAGCTGTTATATTTCTGTCAAGACAACTACAAAGAGTATATAAATTAAAATAACAAACAGTCCATTCGTTAAGCTAAGAGGGAAATACTAACTATGGATATAATGTCAAAGAACTGAAAAAAAGTTCAAATCTTGAAAAAGTAAACAAGCTCTTAGAGACTTGAACTTTAACATGGCCCAGAGAAAAATGAACAGAATCAAAGAAATGAATCAGAGATGAACTTACATAGAAAGCGTTTTCATCTGAGAATGTTTGCTGAAACTAAAGCAGCAGTGGCATGGAAGACATATGATAGCCACTCAAAAATGCTCAAAAACTGTTAGAACACATAAACATCTATTTGTAATATGGTGTCAAAATTTTCACCATTTGAAACTGTGAACTGGTCACAGACAAAAAAGGGTGTTTTGTTGAATCTCAGACAAAATTAATGATTTCTATGCTATATATGAAGACATGCATTTGCTATACATGAAGGCAGGTGTAAAAGAAAAGAAATAAGCTAAATGACAATCATCTCAGGTTAATTGGCAAAACAAGAACAGCTCTGTACTGGTAATCCATTGGTTATGATGACAAAGATTCCAGTTGATTTAATCAATGGAACAGCATACTTATGAAATTAACATGCGTGTAACCGAGCACTCTAGAGACACATGTACCCTTAACATAGTCCTCAGGGAGATTCAGTGTGACACATCAAAATGTGACAAAGCTGGCCCTTTGAAATACAGGCACAACTCATTTTTTTGCCAGCTAAATGAACTGGAGCAACATGAAATAAAGTGTCTTGCTCAAAGATACAATGCACCACCAGGAATTGAACTCATGGCCTTATGACTATAAACTGAATACCCTAACTACTAAGCCACGTATCTCCATACATCTCTGTACACTAGATGCATCAAGTAGCAAACATTAGAAGCACCCTTTTAATATGAAGACAAGGGACTACTTATAAGGCTCAATGGCAATAGCCATAAAGTTCTACAACTGGAAATCATAATTAATACTCAGACAGAACAAACGTCTCAGCTATAAATATATTTCATCTGGAAAAAAATTACTTTTTACTTTGTTTATGATACAGACTAATTAATATTGGCCTCTTACACAGGCACCAGACCAGAATTTAGAAAGGGAACAGACAATCATATCATACAAATACTTGATATTTATCTATCAATTCCAGAAATATGAAAGGCAAAGTTGGTCTTAGTAAGATTTGAACTCAGAATATACAGCTCAGGAAGGTATTTTGTCCAACATTCTAATGATTCTCCTAATCCATCATCTCATTAGTGACCAGTAATATTCTTGGAAAAATAATGAATGTAACATCTAATTTATGTACGTTCTTTTTCAAAAACTTATAATCTTAAAATTGTATACATCTGCTGGAATCACCAAATTTTAACTGAAACACTGAACTCTGTAAGAAAAAAGCATGAATGCCACAAATTCACATTTTTCTGACCCTAAAAATAATATCAAATTTCAGAAGCATACACACATACACACCCATGTACATATGCATACAGGCTTACACATGTACACAGAGATACAGATATACACACACATCTAAAGCTTGCAAATATTTAGCGAACAATTTAGAAACCTCAAGAACTGAACACACAAAATTTCCTTAAAAAAACATATTAATAGTCATCAAAAACCTACTTTCTTTAGTAGGCAAGGTATTTTTTTCATTTGTCTCTGCTTTCCTAAGATGACTCTTGTCAAAGGTTGCAATTTCAGTAAGATCTGGTTTCCCATCCATTCTTGATTAGTTTGGGGGTTTCTGAAAAATACAATAAAAATTTTAAAAATTAAATTTATGATTTTTTTTTTATTTATGGATTCCTATGTTATTAGACTGAAAGGGTCTTTTTTTGTTTTTTGTTTTTGTTTTGTGCAGTCATGTGTTGATATATTGTTAGAATCATAGTCTAAAGATGTTGAGAAACAGGCATATTGTAACATAGATATTAACAAGAAACTACATGCAGAGAAAGATCAGTTGAGAATGTCACAGATATGATGTGATGGAATTGCTCCAAAAAGACCAAATAATGAAACATAAAAAAAAGTATGATCGCAACTAATAGATATCATCATCATCATCATCGTTTAGCGTCCGCTTTCCATGCTAGCATGGGTTGGACAGTTCAACTGGGATCTGGGAAGCCAGAAGGCTGCACCAGGCCCAGTCTGATCTGGCAATGTTGTTTCTATGGCTGGATGCCCTTCCTAACGCCAACCACTCCATTGCCAGATCAGACTGGGCCTGGTGCAGCCTTCTGGCTTCCCAGATCCCAGTTGAACTGATGTCTCCTCTTCTCTCCCTTTTCCTAAGAGCTCTGGGTTTTGTCCGTTTCCAGGGAATTTTCTATAATAAGAATTAAAATTAAATTCCTCAATTCACTCCATGGAACATCAAAACTTCACTTTAACTCTGATTCAGGCTGAAAGTCCAGTCCAGCTGGTAGTCTGATCAAGCCAAAAGTCCAAAAGTCCAATTTGGGACGAAAGTTTGAGTTCATCAATATTTCCTTCCGAGCGCTTCAATTCACAAACTCTGCCGAACTTCAAAACCTCACAAACACGAAACTTCTCTCTAACTTGGATCTACTTTTATATGAATTGACTTTAAAATATATTTTTAAATTCACAAAGTTTTGGGATTACTCTAAATTCAGTTTAAATGGAAAACTTTTAAGCTTAAAAACTTTTGGAGTTCTTTTAAAATTTGAATTTGCAACTGTTAGCATATAACAAATCCTCATCCAAACCTAATCCCAATGCTGGATGTTCAGGAAACAAATAAAGGCCAGATTTTCAATCCTGGGATCATCCTGATTCCAAAAAGGTATAATATGTCTATGTAGAGTAAAGACTGAGATACAGGGGTCCAAGACAAACGAACAGACAGAATTTCGCATTTATTGTAGTAGAAAGCAGTGTGTGCTGTATGCAAATTGTCTTCAACTGCAGGTTGCTTTCTTCTGAAAGAATCATTTCATCTGCTCTTAGATCCACTTGAAGCTCATACTCTTAGTCCAGAGAATCTTGTTGTCATCATCATCATCAACAGCAGCATCGTTTAACGCCAGTCTTCCATGCTAGTGGCATGGGTTGGTGTAGACGGCTTTGGTAAGAATCGATGTGCCAGTGGAGGTATGTAATAAAAACTGATCACAACACTTCTTCACACACATACACTATATTATAATACGCACGGCGGCCCTTCATATATTGCGGCAGTCAATACAAACACCAGGATGAAAGGCAAAGTCAACCTTGGAGGAATTTGAACTCAGAACGTAACGACGGACGAAACGCCGCCAGGCATTTTGCCCAGCATACTAGCAATTCTGCCAGCTTGCGCCTTAACAATAATGATAATAATAATAATAATTCTTTCTACTATAGGCACAAGACCTGAAATTTGGGTGGGGAGAGGGAATGAGTCGATTACATCGACCCCAGTTTT
>NW_021832313.1:0-37500 GCF_006345805.1 Octopus sinensis | reverse complement strand
GATGTGTGCAGTGCCTAGTAGTGCAATTTTCTGTATGTTATATGTGTTTGTAAGTCCTGGTGTTTTTGTTATGTATTTGTCTGAATATTTTTTTATCATGCCTAATGCACCTACTATGATAGGAATTGTTTCTGTTTTTAGATTCCACATTCTGGTTAACTCTACTTCCAGGTCTTTGTATTTTGAAAGTTTCTCCATTTCTTTTAGAGACACGTTGTCATCTGCTGGTATGGATACATCAATTAGAAAGCATTTTTTTCTTCATGATCTTTGACAACTATATCTGGTCTGTTGGCCTTAATTTCTCTTATTATTATTATTATTATTATTATTATTATTATTATTATTATTATTATTATTATTATCATTATTATTATTATTATTATTATTGTCATCATCATCATTATCATTATTATTATTATCAGTATTATTATTATTATTATTATTATTATTATTGTCATCATCATCATTATCATTATTATTATTATCAGTATTATTATTATTATTATTATTATTATTATTATATTATTATTACCATCATTACTATTATTATTTATTATTACTATTATTGTTATTATTATTATTATTATTATATTATTATTATTATATTATTTTATTATTATTATTATTTTATCATCATTATTATTATTATTATTATTATTATTATTATTATTATTATTATTATTATTGTTATTATTACTTTTTTTCTTCTTTCAAATTTGCTTTCCATTTCTTGCCGAGTGTCTTCCCGACTCCTAGGGCAAAGAACTCATAGTATACATTGGTAGGGGCCATTAAACCAAACTCAATAGTTCGTCATTCATTTAAAAAATTTTTTTTAAAGTTAAATTAAAATACATGAGCAGCAACAGTTCTCACATCGACAATGCTCTTCTCAATACTGTGATGTACCGAGTTAAGACAATCTTTTGCACTTCTTGCAGGGATGGTAAGCCAGGGATCATTCTCATATAATTTTCGTTCCCTTCTTGATCATTCCTAGTGCTCCTACGATCACTGGTATTGTAACCGCCTTGAGGCCACATTTTCTCTCATTTCAATGAGTAGGTTTTTATATTTTCTGAGCTGTCAAACTCTTTCGCTGAGATATTATGATCACAGGGGATGCTCATGTCGATCAATAAGCAAACTTTATTGTTTTGGTCTTTCACAACAATATCTGGTTTATTGACCTTGATGTTTCGGTCTGTATGTACTGGAAAGTCCCACAGAATCGTTACATTTTCTCCTTCAGTTACAGCCTCAGGGTGGTGATTATACCACTTGTCGGCAGTTTTGATATTGTAATGCCGACTTATTAGCCAGTGTATATATTGGCCAACTCTGTCATGTCTTAATTTATACTCCACTGGTGCTAAGACTTTACATCCAGAGATTAGGTGGTCCACTGTTTCAATCATGTCGTTGCAGATTCGGCATTTTCAGTCTGCGCCATTTTCATCACATTGGCCTGGTAGTTCCAGGTTAATAATAGGCTTTGATCTTGAGCAGCCAGGATTAACCTTCGCTCTCTTCTTTTTAGCCCTGAGCTCCGTAGCCACTGATGGTGTTTGCTTCTGGTCAACATCAGCTTGTTTGCTGCGGGCCCATATTTGCCTGTGCAGAGGTGTTCTTCCTCCCACCTATCAGCCAATTGCTCGTGCGCTTTTTTCGTTGCCATTATTTTCACCTTCTTTGCAACAATAGTTGCCGTACTTCCCTCGGGTTGTTCAGTTTGGGATCCTGCACGAGATCAAAGCATTTTTTTTGCTTTCCTTTATGATAGAACTAGCAGCATAGCCCGGCGTTGCCCGGTATGTAAGAACCCCTAGTAGGCAACGACTAATCCCAATGTAGTCCTTTCCCTCCAGGGAACGAAGGTGCATGTGGACGTTGCAATGTCTTGTCTTCACTGAATACTTCTGTATATACGATGTTCCTAGCTGTCCGTTTGGGCGAAAACATGAAAACATCATTGCGCCTCCCAACGCGTGAACAGCCCACGTAGAGTTGACGTGGGCGAAGCACTGTTCGCCCAATGTAACCCAGCGAATTGTAGCGTTTGGCCTTGGGATTTATTGATGGACATTGCGAAGCAGAGTTTAACAGGAAACTGAGAACGCCTGAAGTGGATTGGTAGGTCAGCGCCCGACGGTTGAAGGTGCATCCGTGGAATGAAGACGTCCTCTCCCTTCCCACACCGGTAAGTATTGTGGCCGTTATTAAATTGGTGGCCAATGTTTCACAACCAAACGTGTGCCGTTGCACTGTTTAGGTGGAACCAAATTCCTGATGCGCATAATGGGCGCACCGCCGACTTTTAACTTCAGGATGTTGTGGTGGCAGGCCTGGCGGTTCAAGTGAATTCAGGAATTCAACAGGATAATCGGCAAGCTGGGCGGGGTCTGCTGTCCTATCTATAGATTTGTAGACGTGGACATCACCAGGAATAGCTTCAAGTAGCTGGATATTGATGGAGTTGACGGTTGTATTTTTGGGTGCGAGAATAGCTCTGCCTGCCAGCCATTTTAGGTCGCGTAAATTGTTTTGTAGGTCGTGGAAGACAGCGTCCCGGAGGCTAGCAGGGTCGACAATGGTGCAAAGTGAGTCCAATTGAACGTAGCCATCCGCATCAGACAGCATCCTATTTTCACCGAGCGATATAGAGGTCCCTGGAGAATGCAGCGGATCCGCTGTCACCAATTAACTGCGCGCGCATGTTAGTTTGGAGGTGCAAGGGCCGCACATGTGCCCAAAGAGCTGACGACTTAAGGCACGCGCGCACGGCATCGGCACGGGTTCCTTTTGGAAACAGGTAGAGTCTGCCTGAAGTCTCCTGAAAGAAGTTAATTAATCCTCCCATGGGGGCCGTAGAGTCTCTGATGTCTTGCAGGGACCTGTCCAGTGCCTCAAGGGCGCCTTTGTGTGCCATAGTGCACTCGTCCCATACGATGAGTTTGCATCTGCGAAGAATGTCGGCCTGTTCTGAGTTCTTGGCGATGTTGCAGATAGGTGACTCGGACTTTGCCAGATCGAGCGGGAGTCTGAAGGCAGAGTGGGCGGTTCTGCCACCCGGAAGCAACGTGGCCGCGATACCAGAGGAAACTACAGGCCAGGGCAATGTCCGTGTTGCGTCTGACCTCTGCCAGAATTAGTTTAGTGACGAAGGTTTTGCCTGTGCCGCCGGGTGCATCAAGGAAGAAAATCCCCCCACGTTGCTGTCTGACAGAGTCTACGATGGTGTTGTAGGCTATGCGCTGGTCTGGAAGCAGCCGTGGTTCATTATCTTGGACGTACTGGTGCAGTTCCTCAATGCAGTAGGAAGTTTCGCGTAACAATTCAGCAGACATAACATTGGCGTGTTCACGTGTGGGTGGTGGAAGGCCGTACTCTGTTAAAGCAGACCCACCCATATCGATGACAGCGTCTTCGAGTTGAATGAGCGCAAAATTGTAAATGAAGTTGGTGAACGTGATCTCGGCGGAAGGGCAGTGTTGCTGAGCCGTACGTAAGAAGTCGTGCGACATGTCACCCTGTATTTCATCCAGAGACTTAGTGGATGACTAAGCTGACATTTTTGAAGAAGGATTGCGAAAAGATGTCGCAGGGCCGAATGCGTTTGCAGTAAAGCACCCTCTGCCATCGTGGCGTCCCACTGGGAGTCATCCTCTAGAAGGCCAAGTCTCATACATGCTTCCCTGAAGGTGTCGCACAGAACCCCATTGACGGTACTTATATTGGCGAAACCTGTTGGACCAGTGACCTCATGTAGAAGGAGACGGAGGTAGAAGCATTCTTGCTGGTTTGGCGGGATGTTGTAAACTCGACCCAGGCAGGAGTCAAACTTGACGCCTGGGAAGCTTTCGACGTTTTTGCCGGATTTCCGTCGAACCCAGTGTTTTTAGACCACACGAAGTACGATGGGACCTGTGGGTACAAAAGCGTTCGAGCGAAGTCATCACGTTGCATAATTTGAAGAAACCAGTCAACGTTGTGTCTTTAGGGCTGGTGGCTATCTGCACAGCACTTTGCTCTGTGAAGTAAATCCGCTGTCCATTTTCCAAGTGTACAGCAAGCTGCACCACAGCCGGGTGTCTCTGATGGAGCAGGAAGCCGTAAATGCGCCAAAACGCTTCGTTGCTGCTGAGGTACCGGCCAGCCAAGTAGTTGGACACTTCGTCGCGACTGGTGGTCCTCTGGATGCTGAACATGGCAGCATCGCTGCCTTTGTTGATATATTTGCAGACATATTGTATTGACCTGATGGAGCTGCAGAACTCAACGTTGACGTGGGCTTTGAATATCTTCGACAGGAGAGGACAGTAGGGGACAATGTAGCTGTTGTCCACTTGATGTCGCCCAACCGTATCTGTGCGGCCTCCATTGGCTGGACTCCTTCGTTTGTACAGCGGATACCCATCGCCGCCTGTTTGAGTCTCCAAAGTGAACCGTTTAGGGAATCCCTTTGAGCAGGCTAATCCGTTTGTAGCATGGTGTGTTGGCGTAATTTGGTCCACAGGGCCCGTGTACCATTGTAGTGCGGACAATTTCGTAGAGTCCGGGTCCTCATCGGGGTCAGGAATCTCGGCGGAAATGAATTTGTCAATGTCATTAGTCTCATTTTATGAGTGAGCCAAATTAAGATGTGAGCATGTGGCAAGCCCCTCTTTTGCCACTCGACCGAAAACCTGTGGCACCTGACATGCCCGAAAATCTGACCCTTAACTATCAAATCCTTCATTTTGCCCAAATTCAGACGGAAAACCCTAGCAACGATGTCGTGTCGATGGGTGTGAGATTGACCCGGGAGGATTTCGCGAGTGATTTCGTCGCAGCTGGGATTGCACGTGTAGGTGATAAAGAGGTCCGGCCGGCCGTAAATGCGCACGTAGGTCAAGGCGTCTTGGGTCCTTTCACGCATATCTCGGGTCCTCCCGTGAAGGTGGAGGGTAGAATGCATGGCTTGCCGATGTTGCGAGGGTCATTTTCTTGTTGCAAACCGTCACGGAGATGAATGTAGGAGTCGGAGCGAAGTTTGGTCTGATTAAGTTTAATGTATAGCAGCCTTTCCGATTCCATTTTTGCGGCCATGTCGACGGCGAACTGGTTGAATAGCTGACGACAACGGGGCAATAAGTTGAACTCACCCTCCCTGACCATGAACCGGTATGAGTAGAACGCCCTGCAGGAAACCGTCTTTGATGCCGCAGTAGTTTGATTGGAGGGCTGCCGTAAAGGAATTCCGAAGTGGTAGCCATCTTCCCCATAAGGGAAAAGCAATGGATACTGAAGCGCGTCATAAGATCTGTGTCTCGCTGATCCTGTGTAGGTTGTTACCACGGGAGGAGATGATTATGTCACGGCTGTTGTGTTGCTCTCCGTGTATAACTGCGGCAATTTCGTTGCACGCAGGTGCGTTGAAACGGCGTTCGTGCTCCCCGTGGGGTCGTTTATCAGCATCAATGACAAACGGTGAAGTTTGGAGAAGGAGCACTGTCCAAGGCATATCTGAAGCTGCAGACGTAGCTGTTGATATCATGAAGCATGGTTTGGAGACGGAGAAGAATGTCTTTGCGGGAACATAGCTTGTACCCGGTATTATTCCAAGGCGTGCATCAACCTGGTGGTTGTAGTCGGCAATGAAGTATATTGGAGGAAAGAAGACTGCTGAATCTCGTCTGGCAGAAGTGACCCAATAAGATGGTAGACCTGTCCCTGCACTTTGAAAGTAGGCATCCAGCCTTCTCTGGGAGGAATTTTGGCCCCGAAAGAGGTCATTTGGAATGAGCAGTTGTACTTTCGAATTATTTCAAGGAATTGTGACGAATCGGGGGTTAAACCCGCCGCGAGATCCTTCATGGTTGAGGTGGTTCCGTAGGGGTGGCAGGTCCACTTTGCCACCAGAGCAGCACAAACCAGGTGGCTCTCCGGGCCATTTCTTGGCTTTGCAAAACTGGCATACAATTGTCATTGACCCTATCTTGATGTCGTCACGCAAGGAGAAGTTAATTGTGGCGTCGTAGTTGAATGCTAGTGACAACCAGAAAGCGGGGGCAGGGGTACGTACACCACGAATGATATCCCGACGTTTGTTGATACTCTCAAGTCGAGTGCACCGTGCCTCAGCAGATTCAGATGCACGTGCGACAGCGGTAGCAGTGGCATCCCTTGAAAGCCTTTCAGCTCTCGCCTCAGCACCCTCTGAAGCCCTAGCAGAAGCAGTGTTAATGGCATGTCTGGATGTCCGAATAGTCCGTTGGTGTGGAGTTTCGGCAGATCGAGCCCTGGCTGTGTTTGCGGCGTTAGCAGCTTGGCGAGCTCTCCTCGGTGTTTGGTGTTTCGTCAGCTCTTGGCCATGGCTTGTGTTTGCGGCGTCAGCATCTTGGCGAGTTCTCCTCTGCTGTGAGGTTTCGACAGATCGTGTCCTGGCAGTGCTAGTGGCGTTAGCCGCATTCCGAATGGCCCTTTGTTCGGGGTTCTCGCGAGCTCTGCGGATGGAAGCACAGTAAGAAGCCCGCATGTTTTGGCTGGACTGTTGCTCTTTCGTCAACCTCAGCGGCGGAAGATCTGTAGATTGTGACGCTGCGACCCTTGCAAGTCGGAGAACGGTCGCTAGTAGTTTCAGATGCCTGAGCAGCGGCATAACGGGAAGCTGGTTGCGAGAGGCGCAAGGCGGTTTTCCTCGTGGGTCTCGCGTGCCCTTCTAGCCCTAGCAGCCGATGCCTTGGCCGTCCGAGGGCTGAGGATGGTCCTTCTCTTCTTGGGTGGCATTTTGGTGATAGCAATGTGTTTGGCAAAGGTGTAATAAAAAGGAACACGTGGGGTAAGTATTTGGTGGATAGCAATGTGTTTGGTAAAGGTGTAATAAAAAGGAGCTCGTGGGGTAAGTATCCGAAAATGTATAAAAATGTACAAAAACGGCCAAAAGCTGGCAGCAATGTGAGTGACAACAACGAAAAAGTCAAAAGTGATCAAACTGAACAAACGAAAGGAAAAGTTTTTTGATGCACACGACAAAAGTGGTTTATAATAAACCAAGAGTTTGCAAGTAGCGTCCGAGGACCGTTAGGGTACGTCAAAATTGAAGGTAAAACGTTTGGGGTGGTAGTTATAAAGAAAGTTTAAACCCAAAAGTATTCGAATAACTTGCGGCTGCAGCAGCTATTAGCAGAAGTGGCGGTGTTGGGGGTAAAGTCTCGAATGTAATTTCTTCCTGGTAGGAATTGGTGGATCGAATTATCGATAGCTAAAAAGGTCAAGTTGCGTCCCCTAGACAGTCTGGTTTGTGTTTAATACACAAATTTGTTTGCTATGTGTGCCACATATGATTAATTAACCGATTTTTTTCCAATAATGTATCCTATTGGAATAAAAAGGGCTATATAGCTCCTTGGAGCAGACATGATGCTCGTTGTGAAAAAAAAAAGATTCCTGCCAATTTGTGAAAGATATTGTCGAAAATATGTCATCTTGAATTTGAACGCGATTTCCCAAAATGGCATGATTTTATCGATTGTTTCTGATGGTAAGGTATTGCATGGAAACTAACGTCAGAATTGAGTTTCTTAGGGTAACATTAAGCTTCACCATGAGTTTGGTGAAAATCGATTGCAAGTTGTGAAACTACCATAGTTATGCGTTGCATAAAAAAGCTTAGATTCTCGAGTTGCGTCCCCTAGACAGTCTGTGGTTCATGTTTATGATTCTCGACCCCATGTAAAATTTATCAATTTTTTTCAGAACTGGGGGAACTTTTCAAAATTTTCGCTTCGTTAGTTTTGAATTATGACATTGGGCTATGTGTGTGTCAAGTTTCATCAGAATCGGTTGAAAGCCTTGGTCAGGGTGAGGGTACGAGAAAACAGACACACAGAAGCACGCACAGACAAACTGCCGTTTATATATAGAGAGATGAAGCTTCTTTCGTCTCTCGTGATTTTCCACGAGCTATAGCATCCAGTCATTCGTTATTTCGAGATATTTGGCCAGTCCAATTATGGTTGTTTTGTAAGCTAGTTCAAATTGGATCAGGCCTCGACCTCTTTGGGCTCTGGGAAGGCAAAGGCGATCTACGTCTGCCTTTGGGTGGTGCATCCTATTACAACTCAGCAGCTTGCGTATTTTCCTATCTATATTCTTTACTTCACTCATATTCCAGTTCAACACATTGTAGCTATAAGTAACAACTGGAACTACTAAGGGATTTATAGCTAACACCTTGTTACGTGCATTTAGTTCAGATTTCAGGACTGCACGAACTCTCCTATAACATTCCTTCCTGATTTTCTCTTTCATGCTTGCATGCTGAATACCAGAGCCTTCATTTATCCCTAAATATTTGTATGTTTGTTCTTGCTCAAGCTCTCTTATGACTGTGTCAACATCTAACACGACTGAATTTGTGGTCTTCACTTTCCCTTTCTGGAAAGTGGCATTGGCACACTTCTCAAGTCCAAACTCCATCCCGATGTCATCGCTGAATGTTTTCACGGTGCGCAATAGGCCTTCAAGTTCATTATTATCTTTACCATAGAGTTTTAAGTCATCCATATAAAATAGATGGCTTATTTTTTAATTGGCAATTTTATACCCATACCCTGTTCTGTTTAATTCACTTGTAAGAGGTATTAGGGCTATTTACTTGTAAGGGGTATTAGGGCTATTTATAAGGGGTATTAGGGCTATTTATGTAAGGGGCATTAGGGCTATTTGTTATTATTATTATTATTATTATTATTATATTATTATTATTATTATTATTATTATTATTATTTCCTTTGTCTCCAACCTAAAACGACTAAAATATTAGCATTAATGGAAGATAACCATTAATGAGAATTCTATTAAATATGGATTCGAAGACTGATTATATTTAATACAACATGTGTGTTGCGGCTGTGGAGCTGACCTATTGCCACATATGTAAGTGATTGCCTGAATAATAATGTGTGTGTGTGTGTGTGTGTGTGGAAGCACATGTCTGTGTTTATTGCTGTGTACGGATGTGACAACTGGCGGAATAGGAGTGTGTGCATGTGTGTGTGTGTGTGTGTGCATGTGTGTGTGTGTGTGCATGTGTGTGTGTGTGTGCATATGTGTGTGTGTGTGCATGTGTGTGTGTGTGTGTGCATGTGTGTGTGTGTGTAGTGCAAAAACATCATATATGGATGTTTTGCTTTTGTTCATGAAAAGTTAAAATTTGTCGTCTACAGTAACAACAACAACGGTACCACCACCACTACCACCACCACTACCACCACCACCACCACTACCACCACCACTACCACCACCACTACCACCACCACCACCACCACCACCACCACTACCACCACCACTACCACCACCACCACCAGCAGCAACAACAACAACATCAACAATAACAACAGCAACAACAAGATCAAAAGCAATATGGGGGTTTTATCTTTCATCCTGGCCGAAGTAGTACAATGTGTCTGTGTGTCTCCTGGCTGACGGGCTGAGGACTACGGACTGCGGACTGCTTTCTTAAGGGTGATGGATCACCTGATGTGATGTCGTCTGCTATTATAACACATTACTGTCACGATGCAGAACAACCATCGTTTTGGTAGACTTTCCCCTCTTACTGCCTTCTTTTTATATTAGGGATATTCTTCTTCTTCTTCTTCTCCCTCTCCTCCTCCTCCTCCTCCTTCTTATAATAAATATATATATATTATATATGTATGGATACTATATATATTATTGAAATATTGATTTGTAAATGTCTCAGAGAGACATAGCGCGGGTGTGGAGCGATATAGTCGTCGTATACTGTCAACTCATGTGACAGTCCCGTAAGGGAATTACACCACCGCCATTTAGCCCTAGGAAACATCGACGTCTCCTGTCGGCTTTGACACATTTTCTGTGTCCTTATATTTGCAAAGGGGAGGCAATCACCTCCGCCAGCTGGGACTAAGCACCTGAAGACATATGTTTCTGAGTCTATTGCTCGTCGTCAGTCCAGGGTAGCCTGCCTCGCTCGCTGAGATGACTTCAACCTCTTTGCAAATATATCATATTATCAGTAAAATTTATTTACTGATCACTGAAATAATGTAATTCCCTTTACGGGACTGTCACATTGAGTTGGCGGTATACGACCATTATATATATATATATATATATATATATATTATATACATGCACTACACATATACAAATATATACACACACACTTACATATATAGATAGATATACACGTAAATTTATATATATGTATATAAATACATCTATGTTGATGTATGTTTGTGTCTGTGTGTGCGTGTGTGTGTGCGTGTGCGTGTGTGTATGTGTGTGTGTGTGTGTGTGTGTGTGTGTGTGTGTGTGTGTGTGTGTGTGTGTGTGTGTTACGACTTACACAGGAAGTAAAGTACTACCCGTGACGCTTTTCAGGACCTCTGAGATTGGGCGAATGGTAGGGAGAAACTGTTCTCTAGGTGGAGATGTGGCCCGAATGCCTGCATCAGTGCTTCTCAGTGACCCATGGATTAAATCAGCTATCCAAGGAGGCTGCAGTAGTATTCGAACTCAGAAGACAAAGAACTTCAAAGCGTTAACGATTCCTCGAAGTTATTTCCCTTAACTGAGATTTTATTGAATCGCCTCACGACGTTGAAATGCAAAGGTGACCTTGAGGAGGTTTGAACTCAGGACGCATGGAAATGAACTAACTTAGTCCTCTCTCTAATGACGTTTGCAATATATGTGTGTCTAATGTATATACATGTCAAACAGTTTATATATATATATATACATAAATAAAATACTGGCTTTTATATATATACTGATGTATATATATATATATATGCACATATATATATGCCTGTAATATATATACATACGTATGTATATATAAATATATATATATATATATACGTATCTATATATATACATACATATTATATAATATATATATATATATATATATATATATGCATATATATATATATATATACGTATCTATATATATATATTACATACATATATATATATATATGCATATATATATATATATATATGTATATAAGATACGTATATATATATATCTATATATATGCATATATATATTATAATATGTATGTCTATATATATATATAGATATGTAATATAGATACGTATATATATATAATATATATATATAATATATATATATATATATATATATATATATATATATATATATATATTTATATCCTCACAAAAATACTCAGTGTGTGCGTATATGTGTATATAAAAGTATGTGAATGCGTGTGTTACCCAGTGGTGTGGTGTGTGTGTGTGTGTGTGTGTGTGTGTGTGTTGTACGTGCAGTTAACCAATGAAGAGGCTATTATAAAGTAAATAGCGAAATTGATTCTATAAGTGTTTGGATGTGTGTGTGTATTTGCGTGTTAGTATATTGCTGTGTGTGTGTGGATGTTTATATGTTTGTGTGTGCTTATATGTGTCTGTATATGTATCGGTATGATGGCGGTTGTATGTGTGTCCTATGCACATGTGTTTCTGTTTGTGCGTGCGACTGTGTGTGTCTGTGTATATGTCGATAAGTTTGAGAAAAGAGAGAAAAGAAATTATGAGAGAGAAATTGTATAAGTTAAAGAGGAATCTACACACATACACACCCGCACAGAAGCACACTCACATAAACTGACGCACACGCACTCACATGCACACATATATGAAGAGAGAGGGAGAAAGAAAGAGAGAGAGAGAGAAAGGAGGGATGGTAGGAGAGAAACGTACATGGAGAGAAAAATTATTTCTGGCGGAAGTTATGTGTGTGTACGAGGGTTGTATATATGCTGTACACACACATATTTATATATATATATTATATATAGATATATATATATATATATATGTATATATATATATATATGTATGTATAGATATGTATGTATATACTATCCTTATCTATAACCATATATATACATACATATATACATATATATTTGTACTTATATATATATATAGGCATATATGATATTTATCTATAACCATATACATACATACACACATACAAGCGTACATACGTACGTACATATATGCATACGTAGAAAGAGAGAAGAAATAAAGTCAGTGGATGATGAGGTGGGGAAGATGTACGTGAGGAAGGAAATATAAGCTGGCGTAAGTGTGTGTAAGTACAAATATACATATATATGTATATATATATATATATATATATATATGCACACACACATACATATACGCACATGCACATATACATATATATGCATATGTGTGTGTGTAAATGATATATATGATATATATATAGACCATATATATAAATGACACATATGCATATACATTTATATATATGTATATATATATATATATGTATATATATATATGTAATATGTATATATATATATATATATATATATATATTATATATATATATGTATGTATATATATATGTGTATATTGTATATATATATATATTTTTTTTTATATATATATTATATATATATTATATATAATAGATATATATATATATAGATATATATATTATATATATAAAATATATATATATATATATGATGTTAGCATGATGACAAATCTGTTATTACTCTCAATCACCAACGTTCGCCACAAATTTACCGTCATCATATAAAATTCATTTACGAGTTTTAGTTGTAATATAAAGAACACAGGTTTATATCATCCAATTGCTAACAGCCATTCCTTAAAAGCTTGCTGTCTGATGCTGCGAAAACTTTATCTATCATTGATTAGAACATATTATGAGAATCGCGGAAATGTTGAAGATGTAATATCCCATGTGGCTATTCTTTCATTTCGACACACACCTACGGTAGTGAAAATTTTTATTTCTCTCTCTCCCTCTCTCTCTCTCTCTCTCTCTCTCTCTCTCTCTCTCTCTCTTTCGTCTCATTCTATCCACCTTTATGTCTCTATTTCTCTCCCTCTGTATCTCCCTCTCTCTTTCTCTCCCTGTCCTGGGATGCTTGCCTTGTACTATGTTTCACACACTGAGCCAGTTCCAATGAAATATTTATTATTAATAACTCTCTGTGCCTCAGTGAAGTTTGAATGCTTTAATGGTCACCCCCCCACACCACCACTCCCCCCTCGGCCCTCGTAATAAACTCGGTAAACTCGGATGGTTTCATTCCCTACGGTCAAGAAACGAGAAGGAAACATCTCAGTTATTCCTTTTTATTTTTTACTTCACAATTCCAGGAAAACGAAGCATTGCAAATGGTGGCTGTCAAACTCATTCAATGGATTTTTTCCTTTTTCTTCTTTTTTAATCTAAACATACGTTATCATAACTCTTCCTGTATATTTGATATTTCTAAGTAGATCCAGTCAAGTTACAGAGAAAGAAAAAAAGGCCGTCGACCGGCCTTGAATTTAGCCACGATAAACAAACGTGTATGAGAGAAGAGAAATAGCAAAAGTTAATGTCAGAAGGGGAGATATAATTAGTACTGAAACTATCAAATTAGATATATCTAATACATATTAAAGTAGTTCTGTAGGAGGATGAAAATACTTAGAATTGGATGAAATTACAAGTACAACACACAGAAATGAAGAAAGTGAGAACAGGTATTACGGAATTGTCAGACAAATATTTACTGAATTCAATGATAGGAATAAAATAAGAAGGCGATAAGTATAAATATGATATCCATCTCATTTACAAACTGTAGCTCCAACATAATTATTTAGAAGTGGAATGAATAGCTTCAACATAAAAATCAAGAAACTATAAACCATTAACAAACCCCGTAGCTGAGAGGGACGGAATCTATTTCGTGCACACATAAAGAAGACAAAGCTTGATGCAAATAGAAAACTATTACAAAATAACAACAGAAGGTTTCAAAAATATTTGAAAGCAATGAAAGGGAAAGTAGTTAATGCAGTAAGGAAACAGGATGAAAATAAGAGAAAAAAATTCTTATATAGTCGGAGCAATGATAAAGTACAAACTGAAAGTTAATAACACAGAAGAAGATATTTTAGATTTGCGGAAAACAACTGAAATTGTTAAAAATGATACAAAAGACAAACTGAAAACGGAATTCCAAAATATAATATTGAAAAACGAGAATAAACACCACTCCATAGTCTACCATTTTTTTCATCCCAAAATATCGTTAGGGAAGGAATTTGGGAAACTACCGCTGTTGATGGGTCATGAAATGAAAATAAGCAAACTATAAAATACCAAAGTACAATCAAAATCTATAATAACTGGGACACTAAGTAGAATAATTAAGAAGGTGAAGAAAAACATTATGGCGAATCATGCAGGGATAAAAACGCCCATTTCGCTTGTCGTATTTCTGTGAGGAAGAATTCGCATCCAGCATTTGTGTTCGATGGTACCACTCACCTGAGTACTCTCTCAAGTCAACCTAAATAACTCATTCTCTGAGCAATCACCATCTCAAGTAGGAAAGACATGGTCCATATCAGATATGGTTGATCATTTGCGGAGGAAAAGAGGAAAGACGACTGAAAACATGTGTGCTTAAACTGGATTTTGATAACTTCTTCAATTCGCCCAGCGTCGACGTGGACAGCGCATGGAAGCATCTAAAACAAGAGCGCCAAACTTACCATAATCCCAACAGCTCGGTTTAAAGCTCTGAATTTTCATTTCCTAATTATTCTTGTGGAACAATGGGACACTGGATGCAACCGTTAAGTGTAATGTATAGCAGTTTATCGAGCGGGCGTGAGTTTAATGGCTCCGAGGAAGCAATAGGATGTTTCACAAGCTTTCAGTTTTAAGTGTACTGCTTCTCGTTGCAGAAACATCTTTAAGTTAACGAAGATGATTACGTCACTCCTGTTTTTTTGCCTTATTCATTAATTGAAATTACGTTCTCTACTCTAATGCATTTAGCGAGAGAGAGAGAGAGAGAGAGAGAGAGAGAGAGAAAGAGAGAGAGAAAGAGAGAGAGAGAGAGTTTTGGCAACTGGTTATTAGTATCGCTGTGCCGAAGTGAAATCTCTATATATATTTATAATTCACAGCATTGAAAACTCCTCAGAGAGCCATAGCTCCAAGAATAAGAAACCTTGGATTATTTCGTATAATTTCAATATTTTTGAAAAAGTTTGACTAAAAATATACTTTCAGATTTATTATTCGTTTATTGTTAATTGTTCATACAAATTAGTTTTAATATTAGATAGATTTATAAAGGCGGCGAGCAGGCAGAATCGTTAGCGCGGTATTTCGCCCGTCGCTACGTTCTGAGTTCAAATTTCACCGAGGTCGACTTTGTCTTTCATCCTTTCGGGGTCGATAAAATAACTACCAGTTGGACACTGGGATCGATGTAATCGATTCATCCCCACCTTCACCAAGTTGCCCTTGTGGCAAACATTTGAAATAATTATTAGATATATTCATCGTTAGCTTAGCGGCAATTCGTTCGTCTTTACGTTCAGAGTTCAAATTCCACCGAGGTTGACTTTACTTTTCATCCTTTCACAGACAATAAAGTAATACTATTCGAGCAATAAGTTTGGTGTAACCAACCAACCCTTTCCCCCAGCATTCAGACTTTATTCCTGTAGTAGAAAGAATTCACAAAATAAATATTGTTTGGAAGGAATTTGAGCTTCAAATAGCTTTAAAAGTAATGATGACGACTATTTTAAATGTAAATTGCTTTCATTTCTAGTTGAAAGTTAATTAAGCAGTGAAACTATAACAGAGAGAGAGAGGGAGAGAGAGATAGAGAGAGAGAGAGAGGGAGAGAGATTATCAATTGTGTCTATTTCAAATAGCTGCATATACATATACATAGATAGATAATATATATATATAATATATATATATATATATATATATATATATATATATATACATATATATATAGGTATATGTATATGTATATATATATATGTACATGTATATATATATGTATATATATATGTATATATATATATGTATATATATATGTATATATACACACATACATAGAAACATACATATATATGTATATTATGTATATATATGTAATATATGTATATATATACATGCTTATATATGTATGTATATATATGTATGTATATATTATATATATATATATATATATATATATATAAAACTTAGATATGTTTCGACCAAAGATTGGTCCATCATGTCTAACTTAATAGCACCACCTAATAGGATTATCTAAATCCTGTTTAAGTCAAGTTTTGCGGTATCATGGTCCAAGTAGTGAGATCTTGATGAGTGAGTTGTATCCGGGTACAGGTGGCTTCTATGCTATAGCTATATATATATATATATATATATATATATATATATATATATATATATATAGGGATAAATATTTTATATATAAATAACGTGAAATACAGGAAGGGACAAACACGGAACACAGACAAATCATTCGAAGCCTTCAATCTTCAGTCAGACACCGAATCATCATAGCAAATTTCGGCTGTTCAATTCTGATATTTGCTCCAACTCGGCCAGCCCCAAGAAAAAAAAAACTAAGCTGTAAGCATTAGATTTCTTGGTAGAAGACAGGAATGTGAACGCACGAGACGGATGTAAATACGAGAAACGAAAACGAAATTGAAAACGGTAACGGTTAAACAAAATATAATATAACGGTGGTTGTCATACGACTTTAGACCAAATGAGACAAAAACAACAACAACATAGCAGCTGGCGTAGAAATAATTACCTTTTCGGTAGAGGGGACAAATACAGATGTTGGCGAGATACGATCGCCAACGAAATGGTGGAGAAGCAGCATGTTGCAGGGGAGAGAGAGAAAGAGAGACAGAGAGAGAGGGAATCAAAGAGGGTGGAAGGCAGGGGACAGAATCAGTCAGAGACCAGAGAAAAAGAGAGAAAAGGGATTGTGGAGGATGGGAGGAAGAGGGGGAAAGAAAAAAGGGCGCCAAAATAGTTTGGTCAAGAAGCAATGGTGGATATATATATATATATATATATATATATATATATATAACTATAGCTATATACATATATATATAGATATATATATATATATAATATATATATATATTATATATATATATATATATAAGTAGTTGAATGAATTATCTTAGTATGGATAATTCGGTTAACCGATACCTGGGTAGAAAATTCACGTCAGAAAAGTACGGTTGAAGCTACATGCCAAGGGCAGAGATCAGGTGCTTTCGTGTGGAAATTTGTGTGTTTTTTTAATACAAATAAATGAAAGAATGGAGTTGAACGACGATTTAACAAAATTCCTTTATTCTCGACATATGTTTCGAAGGTTGCATATTCCTAATTTCGAAGGAATAAGGGGTGCATTATGCCGCCTTCTCATCAGGAAAACAAGGAACTTATGTCAGCATCAAGATGAACAAAAGCTCCTAGATGACTGCCCACATGGAGCCCATAGCGATAATGAGTGTTTCTTTAAAATATTCTGTTATAAGCAGTGACGTCAAAAATGGTTGAATGTAGAAGATTCTAGAGAGTTCAAGGGTTCAAACTAGGTTGGAGGAGAGAGGTCTAAGAATAGGAAGGTGACAGGGTGCAAATCATATGAATGGTGATTTGTTGTTGTTTTCTTTTGTGATTGAGTGTCTATGAGTGTGTATGTATATAACTGCATTCGTGTCTAAGTGTGTGTATGTGTGTGCGTGGTTGTGTGTGTGGTTGGGTAGATGCTAAAAACAAACAGTGGCGAAGTGACAGGTTTGTGTCTGTGTGTTTGATTGTGCTTACGATAGAGAGAGGGAAAGAGAGAGAGAGGAGGGTGAGGTAGAGAGACAAAGGTAAAACATATCTCAACGAATTTAGTAGTAGTCCTTTATGCGTATAAAATTTGTCTATGGGGTGATGTATAAATGGAACAAAAATTATTAAAATTCAAGGAGGTTATCTATATTAATCATCATTCATATGAGTGAAAGGTGTGTTTCTGCCAGTGCATGCACCTATAAGATTTTTCAATCATTGTATTTATTAAAGGGAATTTGGCGAACAAAATATGGAAAAGTTCGGAATTACAGACGCCACAAAATTTTCTGCCCTTATCAAACGGAAAGGATACAGACAATATGGACCATTCCAGCTTGAAAGTTGTATTACTGTCCTTATAATGATTGGAGATACTCTGGGATAATTTAGAAGTAGTTGCCCCAATGTAGAAGAAGACATCGGTACCGAAAGAAATGTGTGGTGTAGTGATGTGTGGTGTGAAGGTGTTGGGAGGTGAGGAAGGCGAGAGTGAGGAAAGCAAGGGTAGGGTGGGGTTAGGTTGAGGGTGGGGTAGAAGTGGAGTATGTGGTTAGGCAGAGGGTGGGGTAGAGGGGTATGTGGGATGGGAAGGATAGGGAAGGTGGGGTTGGAATGTGTAGGGCTGGGATGGGGTTACGAGGGAGGGTTGACGATGAAGGGGAAGGAGAGGTGGGTAAGAGTGAAGAGAAGAGAGAAAGGGAGGAGTTAAGAGAAGTAGAAGTCGGAGCAAAACAGGAGAGGTGGGTGGGAGGAAGTAGGTGTGAGCGGGAGAGAGGCGGATAAGAGAGGCGAGGGGAGGAGGTTAGATAAAGAGGGGTGGAGAGTTGAGCCCATGTGGCGCAAAGGAACGAAGAGAGAAGATTAATCCCTAAGCCAAGCTACTCCGGACGGATGAAGAGCAATGACTCTGAAACTAGTGTCTGGTTGTTGGCTTTGCTGGGTGGAGATGCTTATCTCCCCTGTTTGAAAACATAAGGACACAGAACGCTTGTGTCACATGGCCAACTGAAAACGGTGTTTCCTGGGGCTAAATAGCAGTAGCATTCTTCCCTTTCCTGGGACTATGAAAATTAAGTAGACAACAAACCATCACTACACACACACACACAGACACACACACACACATATATATATATACAATATATACGCATTTCGTTTGGGGATTTGGTTTGCAAGATTCTTTATGTGAGTTCATGTGTTGAAGCATATTCTGTTGTGTCTGGAGAGAGTCATTCTCTTTTAGTGCCTTATAATCTAACACACTCACCGGTAAAATTTCCATTCATTTCCTCCCATATTTTGCTAAAATTTCCGTTGCCTCTTGCAACCTTTTCAATAGTTGTTGACTCTCTATTGAAAAAGTTGTAAGACGCAACGAAAATTTTAGAAAAATAAAGAAGGAAATGAGTGGAAATTTTACCGGTGAGTGTGTTAAATTATAAGGCACTAAAAGAGAATGACTTTCCCCAGACACAACAGAATATATATATATATTTCAAATTGATGTAATGCTTGCAATTGGACGATTATATTGAGCCGCGCTTGAAACGGGCGTAGCCCACTGGACATCCTTGGTACTTATTTACTTTTTATTCACCTTACTTCGAGCTGAGCGGACAATACCGGACTGACATGGTGCGTCAGCCTAAGTACATAATTCAACTGAATCTTAATTATTCCTATGTGTGTGTATGTATATATATATATATATATACTATATATAGATATATATAATATATAATATATTAGAAGAAATAAGGTACTCAGAAATCTGGATGGTTCTATATTTACAGATTTTTATTAATATGTCACGTTTTTTATAAATCATATATTAGCGCTTGCATCAACTCTAGTGGATTCTTCTGTAAATATAAAATCATCCAGATTTCTGAGTACCTTAGTTCTTCTAATATATAATACCTGTGCATCACCTCCAAACATTCATATATATATAATATATATATATATAATATATATATATATACATATATATATAATATATATATATATATTATATATATATATATATAATATATATATATTATTATATATATATATATATATATATATATATATATATATATATATATTAGGATAAAATCTTTATAAGAATTTATCAAGTAGTCAGCGTGAAAAACCTCATAAAGGAAAAATGTTTAATTATTCCTAAAAATTTATTTATTAATATTAAGGGCATTACTACACACGCTATACCTCGTGCTATGAGGGACTCTTAAAATAAAAAAAACTTTTGACATTAAGAGTCCTCATAGCATGAGGCATTTATGTATAATAATGCCCTTAATATAAATATAAATATTCGCGCGCGCCCACGGACGCACACAAACACACACACACATATATACATACATGTATATACATGCATGAATCGACCATAATGTAATTTCATAAAATAGGACCTCGTATATTCCTTCCAATAATATTGGTTTCAAAAAGTCTAGCACAAGGCCGGCATTGTGTGCCTGTCTGTCTGTATGTATATATACATATATATATATATATATATATATATATATACATACATATATATTTATAAAGAGAGAGAGACAGACAGATAGATAGATAGATAGATAGATAGATAGATAGATAGATAGATAGATAGATAGATAGATAGATAGATAGATAGACAGAGAGAGAAAGAGAGTGAGAAGCCTGGTTAGTTTGATTAATGGTTTATATATGTGGTTGGCTGCAGCTGAGAGATTTTCTGGTTGACGACAGTTTGCTCAATGTTTTTGTTTTCTTAATTATTTGATGGATTTCATAACAGTTCAGTCAACCATCAAATATGCGGCTTTATTTGGTTGATAATTATGAGTAAATTCATTATTAAACTTCATTGATTTGTCTTATCGATGAGTCACTTTGTTAATTACATACCTGTATATATATATTATTTATGATACTATACAGGTAATTACATCAGTGTATATAATGAATAATTTACGCAGCAGTTACACAGCTGTATATTATCTGTGAAATATAAAGTTATGTTATTAACAACGCTTCACAATTCATCGCATACCTGTTTATCATTATCTTTATGTTGCAAGGCTGCAAGCTGGCAGAATCGTTAGTACACCGAGCAAAATATTTCGCTGCGATTTGTCCGGCAATACGTTCTAAGTTCAAATTCCGCCGAGGTCAACTTTGCCTTTCATCTTTTCGGAGTCGATGAAGTAAGTAGCAGTCGATGAATGGGGTTGATGTAATCGACTGACGCCCTTCCCCGAACTTGTTGGCCTTGTACTAGAATTTAAAACCATTCTTATCTGCATGTTACATGGCTGTTTAATATCAATATAGTTATTTTGTTCGTTACTCCTTCCTGTAAAAGTCTAAGACTTTCGCTTCCTGGAAAGAAGGACGGTCAATTGTCAGGCAGATGAGGGCTATTGAGCCTGAAACGTGTGTGGTGTGACTGTCCTTTTTTTTCTCCAAGCAATAAGCTTGTCCTTTCCCTTCCGGTCATTTCAACCAGTTTCAAGAGGAGCTTGTCCCAATTGCCATTTGGTAATTGCGACACGGTCCTCTACAGGCGAAGATCATTCTAGTAAATCAAGAATGTATGATATATGGTATTTGATAGACCTGTATTTGTTTATGTTGCTCAAACATTGCTACTTCTTTCAATTCATTTAGCTTTAAATTGTGTTCCATAGAATCCCGCTCCACAGTTCGTTAAAAGTTTGCGCGTCAAATGTAAATTTATGCAGTTAGTCACATGACAATCTGGTATCTTCATTTGTCATTGAATTTGCTTCGCTGGAATCGTTTCGGTAAAGGTAGTTACTCTCAGTTATCTTCCATCTTTTATCTTTTGCTTGGTTTAATCATTTGACTGCGGCCATGCTGGGGCACCGCCTTCAAGAGTTTTTTTTTAGTCGAGTGAATCGATCCCAGTACATTTTAAAGGCTGTTGCTAATTCTATCAGTCTCTTTTGCCGAACAGCTAGGTTACGTTAACGTAAACAACCAACACCGGTTGTGATGAGGGGGAAAACAAAAAAGACACACACATCATGTGTGTGTGTGTGTGTGTGTGTGTGCATGTGTGTGTGTGTGCATGTGTGTGTGTGCATGCGTGTGTGTGTGTACAACGGGCTTCTTTCAGTTTCCGTCAACCAAATTCACCCACAAGGCTCTTGTCATCCCGTGACTATAGTAGAAGACACTTACCCAGGATGCCAAGCTGTGGGACTGAACTTGAAACTATGTGGTTAGGAAGCAAACTCCTTACCACACAGCCACACCCGCACCCACAGTATGTGATGTCAAGAGCATTATACAGTCCGTTATATAAATATATCTTTGCCGTTTTAATATATCTGCTCGATGTATTGATCGATCGATCCAATTTCGTGATCAGATATTTATTTATTTTATTTTATTTTATATCGTAATTTGTTATCAATAGTTACTAATTAATGGCTTCCAATAACATAATTCACGATTCTCTGCATTGATTACATTCCTATGAAAGTGCCTGCAATTCGTTGCAGAACAAATATGGAACAGGCTTCAGTCGAAAAGCACCATTTTCTCTTCTGAGATTTATACCCTTCGTCGTTATACGCCATAGAAAGATATACACAAACAATTGTATACACTCATGCAGACACACATATATAGTTAAATTACATTCATACACACACACACGCACACACACACACACACATATATTTGAGGAAGATATAATTCCTATTTCTAGCACACCAGCAACCACATAGAGGTATAGGCGTTCATATTGCTTATCGCTTCATATGGTTATTTTATTGGCTTGTTGATTGGTTTCCTTGTTGGTTAACTGTTTATCTACTTCTTAATTAGTGAACCAATTGGCTGTTCAGTTTCTTACTTGGTATATTCAGTAATTAACTGACTCCGACGTTTGAAACAATCAGTATACAGGCCATGGCATACGGCTGTCGGCGGGAGAAAGTTTATAAGCTAGATCAGCCATCTTTTGCAAATGGTGGCTTTACAGAATTCCATAAATCGCCGGCCATTGCAGCAGAATCGTATTTAACAGCTTGTAGTATTGCGATAGTAAGAATATTTTATAGTTGTGTTTAAGTGCATTGTAAAACCAGTGGCGGGGCGGGCAGGGGAGGTGAGGCAGGAGGAGGAGGTTTAAGTGCAGCAATATGAATGGAATGCATTTAAAATCCAATTGACAGTTGTCACCATTTCCTTTGTAAATGTAAAAATAATGGGGGGGAGGAGGTAGTGGTATGGTTTGGTCGGTTTGGAGCAGTGAAGCGAAACCCTTCAAACTCACCAATTCCATCTCATTTCGAACTTCTATCCAATAAAACCATAATTCTCTCTCCCTTCCACTCTCTCTTTCTTTCCTTCTCTCTCCCCTCCACTAACTTTCTCCTTCTCTCTCTCTCTCTCTCTTCCCTCTTTCTCTCCCTCTCCGTAGCTCCATCTTCCAATATCGTCTGCTATTAAAACATTGGTTTTTAACATCTCTTCTCGTAGTTGTTTTCTCTTAAATCAATTATTTCGCCATTTCTTTCATTCTTCCTTTCTTTTATTACTGTCACAACCCTACCACCACCACCACCACCACCACCACCACTACCACCAGCACTGTCGCCGCCACCACCACCACCACCACCAGCACCGCCGCCGCCGCCACCACCACCACCATAGCACTGGTCCCTGACCAATGCTACTGTTACAGCAATCGCTACCTTATCAATATTATTCTCTTCATTACTAACAACACACACACACACGCACATTCAACACTATCTCCTCAACCATCACCACCACCACCACCACTACCCCTACCACCGCCGCCATCACCGTCATTGCCACCATCACCACCACCATCACCACCACCACCACCACCACCACAGGCAGCTAACTGGCAAAAATCAACAGAACTTGGTATTTGCTCCAGCTCTCCGTGCTTTGAGTTCAAATCTCTCTAAAGTCAACTTTATCTTTTTATCTCAAGGGTCGATAAATAAAGCACTATTTCAGAATTTGAGTCCTTCAATGGTAGACATCTATTACCCCAGTTTAACTCCACCACCACTCTAGACCGTGGATATTTTTAGGGAAGGCTACTCTGTTGAAAGCAGATATCTGGTTTGAGGATATCCTCTCTCTCTCTCTCTTTCTCTCTCTCTCTCTCTGAGAATATGGTGCCTCACCTGCTAAAAATATCAGCCAAATCTATCTTAAACTACTCTCAACCATCTTAGAAAAACAAAGGTACATAAAACCTGAAAAATAGGATAGAGTAGATCCAGCTATATCTTTGATAATAACTCAATCAAAGTTAGCTATAGCTGCCAAGGTATCATAGCTTTCCAAATTTTCAATCACAGTAAAGCAGCAAAATATGTATTATACACTAAGCTTAAGCCCAATCAACTGTTGTCCCTTTATTAATAAATGTCTCTTGACAGAACGTGTGTATGGCGGCGATGATGACGGTGATGAGGATGGAGTTGTTGCTATTATATTTTTTTTACTGCTGCTGTTGATGATGATGATGATGATGAAAATGAGGATAATGATGATGATGGCGATGGTGATGGTAGTGGTGGAGGTGAGGTGGTATTTCGTGGTACTAATTATTATGGTTGGTGTTGTTTAGCCCCTCTGATTGAGCAGAGTTTGACGAAGTTATACCCAGTTGGACCAAGTAAGACCTAGAAAGATCCAATAAGACTAGGTTTCATTCAGTATTATCCGATGCCTTGCCACCATATTAGTAGACTTCAAGACCGATGCCATATTAATCAGGCGCAATTTTCTTTATTGCAACATGAATTAGATTTTTTTGCCATTTGTATAAATTCTGGATTTTGTGGAACTGTTGAAAAAATAACCTCGTTAAGTGGGTACAATATTAATCAATATTACAGTCTTAAACTGTTTCTTAGATCTAATTTTTCTTCAACCACCAGTTTTCTTTCTTCAGTAAACATGCCAGGCGATAAACCCTAGGTTTGTGATCCATAAACCTTTTGAATTCAGACTTTCATAGAATACTTTAACTGCAGGTTCAATCTCATTTGGTTCTTGTACCCGTCATATTTCTTTCATACTTCTTAAAAGCAAACGTTCTTTTTCATTTGGCAAATATTTTTTCCGATATTCCAATATTGTGTGCAGTATATATGTTCTAAGAGAGACTTCACTTCAAGATAGTTCTCACCAAACCAATCTCAAGGCTTAGGATTAGGTATTCCCAGTAATTCGAAAGAAGTAGACTTTGTTGTTGCTATGAGGTTCCCTGCCTCTGCCAAGATTGTTCAATGTTTTCCGGTAAATTTATACTTAACAGTTTCATCTAATTTATCTCAGAGCTCGCGGTTCTTCTCCACAATTTTGAATGACCTATCATTTATACATCAAGGAACTGTGATATTTTTATGGTTTTCTAAAATTCTGAAAGATATTTTGCAGCTTAACAAGGAAATGATCTGACTTCCAACAAATAGTATGGAATGAACGTATATTTTTTGAAATGTATTTTGCAGATAGAATAATCAATTAAATGCCAGTGCATGGTCCGAGAATAGTTTTTGGTTATTGAAAGTGTGTGCTGATGAAAGATGAAATTTCTTACAAAAAAGCAGCAGATACAACCCTTTGATATTTATATTCCATGCACTATGTTTACCAACCCCGCTAGACCATTTTTCAGAATCAGTTTCTACCTTGGCACCATAAAATTCTTACATGATTCTAAATCTGTACAATTTCAGTTCTACATTTGTTAAAAATTAATCCCTGAAAGGTGAGGAAGAATTTATTAGATTTTGGACGAAATTTATTCTTGAGAACAACCGTCATTACAGAGAAAAACTGTGGTGTGATTCTGAGGGTCGATACGTTTCTGCAGCTGATTTTCCGTAGCAACCTAAATCTCATCAGCTATTCTGTCCGTAACTCATCTATTTAAAAGCAATCTTTAACGGTCCTTTATAAAATAAGCTTGAAGGAATTATTCAGTTCTTAAAATATCAATAATTAAATTAATTTTTTTTTAGTAATGACGATAAAACCTATGAATCAAACTTTGAAATTTTCTTTGCAGATTAATTCCATCATATTTCGTGAAGGAAACCAGTAAAATTTAAAAATTTTAAATTTTAAATTACACAAGGACTTTATAAAGATAATGTGTGTGAGTGTGCGTGAGCCTGTATAAATGTATAGGTGAGTGTGTGTGTGTATGTGTGCGTGCTTGTGTGTAAGTGTGTGTTTGTATAGTTATAAACATTATTAATGTGATTTAAAATTACTACATTATGGGGATAGCAATTAAGTTGTTAATGATGTAATACATCAATTAATTAGCTCAGATACTCTAGACTTTTTCTAGATTTTTTCTCTGTTTTCCGTTTTTATAATAAAACACGGAACTCCTTGCTTCCAACAATTGCAATGCAGAAATCCTAGAGAGTTTGATCTGACCAAAGGACAGGAAGTTGCTTGTGGTAATTTATAATGATGGCTTGTTTCGATGCGACGGCTGACGCCTCTCATTTTTAAATTGTGAAAAACCATAGACATTTTTTATTACCTAATGAGTATAACACGATAATTAATAGAAAGTCTGAATGTTAACGAACATTATTTCACCAGGTTCTTTATTTTCAAGACGGTTCATAGCCCCTGAGGATAAGACTTACTGCAGCTGTGGAAATCCTCTCTCTCTCTCTCTCTCTCTCTCTCTCTCTCTCTCTCTCTCTCTCTCTCTCTCTCTCTCATCTCTGTATATATATATATATATAGATAGATATAAAATAAAAGTCAAAAGGAAGAGTAAGTACGGTTAGGCAGCTTTTTAATCGTTACAAATATTTCAACTATATATATATACATACATGCATACATACATACACCACACGTACATACATACGTTACATACATACACACACACACACACGCACATATATATATATATATATATATATATATATATATATATATATATATATATATATATATATATATATATATATATATATATATATATATATGTATATATATATATATATTGTAAACTACATAGTTTAATGTGTTCTTCAGTTTCTTGATATAGTTGGTGATAATTAATTGGAAATGAAGCTATATTTCTAGCAGATCGATTTACTACATAGAGGCTCCCTCATTCAGCTTCTTTTTTCTTTTAGTGAAAAGGAAAGCAGTGCCCTTTACAGGGTCTCTGGGAGTGGTGAAAGTGGGAGAGAGGAAAGGAAGGATGCTTAAACTGGAGACTTGGTTCGAATGCTTGTTGCAGAGTGGACTCCGCTAAGGGCAGGCAAGAAACCAGAGGTGGGAGGGGATGATGTTAAACCATGCTATGGATGGAGTCTACGACGTATGAAGGTCATGACGGAATTTGAACTCAGATCGCAAAGAACTGGAATACATACCACAAGGCATCTCTTCCGGTGTTCTTACAGTTCCGTCAACCCACTACCGTGGAATGGTATTTTATTTATCGACCTTGAAAAACAGAAAAGGCAACGTTGACTCCAGAGGGATTTGAACTCCGAACACAGAATATCTTCTTATTTCCAATATTTCTTAGTTAAAAATTTTCCAGGACAAACATTTCTATTCAGCGCTCAAATTTAGATAAATAAATACCAGTAATAACTTGGTATCCACCATATCGACAATTTCCGCCCCCTTTACACGAAAGGTCTTCTACCTCACTCAAAGAATTTATAATAATCATATCACCCTCACGCACCTGCTACCACTTTTTTTCTGTTGAGAATTTGGAGTGGAATGGTGGAAATTTCTAAAAGAAATTCATTTTCCATAATAATAATAATAATAATAATAATAATAATAATAACAACAACAACAACAACAACAGCAACAACAACAACAACAACAATAATAATATAGCAAAATCACAGGAAAAAACAAAAAACAAAAATTAAAATTAAATTCGATTTTGATTGATGAAACACGAGCACACCTCACAAAATAATAATGGTTTGTATTTTTTATTCTTCAGCAACAAAATTCAATTAAATTTTTTTCTTCATTTCTTTTTGTCTAAATTAATAAACAGAAGAGAGACAAGACTTTATAAACAATAACAACCAACAAAAAATATTAAAAAACAAAACGCACGATTTACAAGTGTTCGCCATCTTGTTACAAAAGGTGATGATTGAAAAATTTCTATCGTTTTTCACGTCCCAGAAATCAAAATGAAAATTTTTAGTATTGCTGTTATTGTTGTTTGTTGTTTGTTGTATTGTTTTCTTCTTTATTAATGGTGCTGACTAAAGCGAATGGCGAGTGACTTTGAAGTTAATTAATATTAGAGGCAGAGAAAAAAAAATGAAGTTGCAGGATTATTTCTTACTAAATTGTTTGTCACCAACTCTGTAATAAAATGAAGTCAAGTGATAAATTTGCCCTTCACAGTGTCCATATTCATTTTATTTCATTTTAGTTTGTTTTTTTCCCCATCTGTGTAAGGATTCGTTTGTGAATGAGAAACTATAGAGAAAGATATTAAATAGTAAGTAGAAGACCAGTATGAAACAAATCATGACAGACTTGTTCTTTTCGGCGCCTTTTTAACGATCCTAGACAATAAGTGAAGAGAGTAGCGAGTAAGGTGGAAAGTTCAGAGAGATGGAGACACAGAACTACAGTTGTTCAACTTTTCCCTACACCGCCCACCTCAGAATATTTCACACGAGGCCTTTCAATAATAAAATTATATTTTTTGTAATAAGATAGCTACAGATGACACACAGTATGAAGAATAATGGACTACAGTCCAACAGATGAGGGTTCGTACTTTGTCAGTGACAGAGAGTTGAGGTAATAGTTGAAAAAAATCTTCTCAAAAGTTTGCTACTGGATGTTCGGTTTGTTTCCAGCTACGGATTATGTTTGATGTTGGATGTGAAACAGTCAATCAATTTTAAGCATATCGGCCTCTAATATGCAAAAGATGGTTTCTAGCTTTTCAATATAGGTTTCAAAAAAGAAAAAAAAACCTTTAAAGTCTGATTTCCATGAAATGTAAGAGAGAAAGTATAAGACTTACCCCTGGAGAATTCGACAGTCCTTCGTAGGTTTAACTCCTGGTGGAGTGGAGTGGACTGGTACACCGTGAAGTGAAATGCTTTGCTTGCATTATCGTCTTGTGTACATTTGAATATAATTCGGCAAGAGTGTAATCCGGAATGTTGCAAATAAAAGAAAAAAAAAGGATATTTGTGGTCAAATCACCTGAATAATGGTAAGAAGAGATGAAAGAGAGCCTCTGTTCATCAATTCTAAACAGCGAAATCTATTCTCCGAGCCATTGGCTATCTGTTGTCTTTTCATTGTCAAATACATTATATTATTTGTTGCTCAGTCCACATAGCTGTCAATAGGTACTATGCACAAGTGCTACGTTATCTACTACACACGTCTATAGAGAAGAGCCACATTACCTTACAGTTCCGTGTTCAACTCCTCCTATGGTTACAGTCGACACTGAAAGATGCTGGGGAAAGGTGAAACAAAGAATGTCATTGTACACAGATACATATTCCAGCCGTTACCATTCCTGTCTTAGTATATATTTCTTGATTGCCCACAAGGGGCTAAACATAGAGGGGACAAACAAGGACAGACAAAGGGATTAAGTCAATTACATCGATCCCAGTGCGTAACTGGTACTTAATTTATCGACCCCGAAAGAATGAAAGGCAAAGTCGACCTCGGCGGAATTTGAACTCAGAATGTAGCGGCAGACGAAATACCTATTTCTTTACTACCCACAAGGGGCTACACACAGAGGGGACAAACAAGGACAAACAAGGACAGACAAACGGATTAAGTCGATTACATCAACCCCGGTGCGTAACTGGTACTTAATTTATCGACCCCGAAAGGATGAAAGGTAAAGTCAACTTCGGCAGAATTTGAACTCAGAACGTAACGGCAGACGAAAACGGCTACGCATTTCGCCCGGCGTGCTAACGATTCTGCCAGCTCGCTGCCTTATCCTGTCATAGTATATTTAGAATATCCTTTTCCAACGTGACCTTCAAGATGGTACGGTGTGTGATTTGAGGCAGATTTAGCTACAATTTCTAGCAGAGCTACGTAAAAACTCCCTCGATGTTGTTTTTGTTATTGTCTAACGCATTGTGAATTCCATAGATCAAAGGCGTTCCATCCGTGTACCTTCCATTATTTTGTATGTTAAAGACCATTTGTTCGATATCTTTCTTTCTATGACATTAGAATATATTTGAGGGAATTGGGTTGTTATTCCTACCAGAACAAACGGGCGTGTACAGGCTTCTGTGGTGGCTAGCGTGAAGGCGAGTAAGGTGGACTCGGTCGGGTGCGCCTCAGTTGGAGCGCAAAATGTATTAAACTACAAAATCAAATATTATATATATATAATATATATATATATATATATTGGCTGATGTGAAAAAATGGCAGCCATAAAATGAAATCGTATATTTCAGCTTTAAGTAAACTGTTTGAAGCGAAACGGCCAACACGTTCTCAGTGAAGTGTGTTAGGTTTATGTCTGTCATACACAAAAGCCTCACGTTGCCCACCAAACACGCCACGACTCCATGTAATGGTGACTGTTCTCAACAATAACCAGCTCAGAAATATGACTTGTTAGAACCCCAGGTGGCAGCATTGTCACGATTCTGACACCACTATTTATTTATTTATTCATTTGTTTTCTGTATTTGTTTCATATTCTTGGCTATGACTTCTGGGTCTTTACAAACTGTTTAAAATATTTATCTATTCATGGCTGTATTTCATAAATAGATAGATTATTTCGGACAGGGGGCGTTGCAAAGATAAATGTCCGACCAAATATATGTATTTACATGCATGGGAATATAAGAAATTTATGTGTGTGTGTGTGTGTGTGTATTCATAATTATATATTTATATATATTTATATTTATATATGACATAGTAGATTTTTATGACCTGTTCGTTGATCATCGTAATTTGTTCCTTGCCGTCTGTTGTAATGTAATACTGTCTTTTTTATTTATAAAACCCATAAATTATTTCATGTCCTGCTGGACTGGCAGAGTTGATGAGTCTAACTAAAGAGGAATAATCAGCAAATAGGTTCCGCATGACGGCAACAGGAAAGTTTAAAAAACAAAAATATGGAACAGAATGAGTAGCTGACCCCGAACTGACCCTTGAAGGGCACTTAAACGATCGTTTAGCTCTGATTTCTAATTTATTCACTTTTATTTCTCGTAGAATCTCCTGATCAGGTTTTTTTTCTGAAACGTCATAACTTTCGATGCAAATGGCAACGGTTCCCTTTGACGAAACACTTGGCAGGACTCAAGATGTCTGCAGCGGATGTTGTCATTGCTATTGCACAAGCAGATGGTGGTAGTCAGTTTTTGGAGCGGCATCCAACAGAAGTTCACTGAGACACCATTTGAAGGATTCGCCATTTGAAAAATGTCTGGAAGTGATTTTATGCTAATCTGTTGAGTGGCCCTCGCCTGGGTGTTGCGTAAGATGTTTGTGCGTGTGTGTGTTTGTGTTATGTGTGTGTGAGTATGTACGTGTGCGTGTGTGTGTGTGTGCGCGCGTGAGTAGGTCTGTGTGTGAGTATGTATGTGTGTGCGTGTGTGTGGTGTATGTGTGTGTGCGCGTGTTTGTGTGTGTGTGTGTGTGTGTACCACATCAACATTGTTCCAAACGTGGAATAGAGCAATGTTCCCTTTCGACCGCTTTGTATAATGCCAATAATTGGTGAGGGCTGAAGCATTTTCTGGCTCTGAAGAGAAGGATCATTCTTTAGGTCCTTCTGTAATAGAAAATATTATTATTATCGTTATTATTATTATTATTATTATTATTATTATTATTATTATATTATTATTATTGAGTGAGCGAGCAGAGCATTCCATCAAGGTGACACTGGGGTAAAATATACGAAGCCCAGTATACCCATCATGACTGCCTGTCTGATAAGGGTACACCAGGCACATGCATCACAACCATATGTGCGCGACATGGTGATCTCATATCAAGATAAACAGCACATGACCTTGCATATTATTATTAATATTTTATTATTATTATTATTATTATTATTATTATTATTATTATTATTATTATTTTAAAAGGACTGACGTAACTCTTCACGAAGGTAAATAGACAATACGAAGTGCACGACACGATTGCAATAGATATTTTATTGGTTGAACGATACTTCGACCGCAAACCTGTCTTTGTCGAGTTCAAAATGAAGTGATACATAGAAATTCAGATTCAAAAGTTTGGACGAGGAGATCTTGCGTTCCCACTTCGATGCAATGACAGAATTAGTCTTCAATTTTCAATTTTTCAACAAGCAAAAAGAAAAAGAAAGTAAAAGAAAGAAAAAAGACTAAGAGAAGAAAACGAGAAAGAATATTTAATCAAATAGCTTTGTCTAGATATGATGAAATTCCCGTGTTGTTCATTCCTTCTAAGCATCCATCGTGATCACTATTAGGATATAGGGAAGAAACATCCATGGTTATCAAAAAAAAAGTAATAATAATAAAAAACAGTTTTCGACATTGTTTCATTGAATAAAGAAACATTATTGTTGTTGAGAAGTGACTGAAACCCGTTGCTAAACCATTATAATAAGGATGTTCGTTTTAGTCCCTTGTCCGAATTAATTGATGGTTGCGATTAATGCTGGATGCGTAGATACTATAGGAAATATATATGCTGTAGGTTGAGCATGATAAACACTGATTAAATCACAAAAAATACTTTAAGCAGTATAGAACAATTTAAAACATATGAAAAAATATTTTATAAAATTATTTCACAATAATCTATGTAAAAATATAATGATAATGCCGTAAATTTAAAAGGAGAGCTCAACTTAGCCTATAAGTTAGTTGAGCACCCTTCATTGCATAAATACTACATCAGATATACTCAGCTAGCTAAGAAATATATGTAGCGTGCATTTTACCCGTTCCACTCACGCAATTTGTTATATATATATATATATACTGTTGTGTCTGGGGAGAGTCACACTCTTTTCGTGCCTTATAATTCAAAAACGAAACATATATATACATGCATACATGGGTACAGGACGCCGCCAACAGCAAACAACATGAAATACGGGAACAAATGAGTTCGATACGCAAACAACGAGAGAAACAAATGGGAAACAGGACAAGTAACATAAAGAACGACCCTTCATCAGTTGTCGGCTGTCTACCTACTCTTCATTTCGAGTACTGAACGACAATATGAGTCTTTAAAGACAGTTGCTCCTATAAGTAGCAAAATAAAATTTGCTACTTATAATAGATAGATGATAGATAGATATAGATAGATAGATAGATAGATAGATAGATAGATAGATAGATAGATAGATAGATAGATAGATAGATAGATAGATGACAGATAGATGATATAATATATATATATATATATATATATATATAGAGAGAGAGAGAGAGAGAGATGATTGATAGATAGATAAATTATAGATAGACAAATATATACACACACACACACACACTTATGGTGAACTATCGAGAAATCTGCCTCCACTTGTACCAGTAATTAAGTGGGGGATTTAGCCGAGTAATGCATTATTTCAATATTACTATTGAGTAATTGGTCTCCACAAGGCAGAAAGAACGCAAATACGATTTCAAGTTTTGGCACAAGGCCAGCAATTCCGGGCGTGACTTGATTACATTGATCCTAGTGTTCAACTGATACTTATTTTGTGTGTAGCACAAAACTCCACTAGGATAAAAAAAAACCACTAGGATAAAACCCCTTATATTTTTGACGGAAAATAAGCATCCTACCCCATTTTTTTCTTTTATTTTTTTTTCATATATTTCGACGTTTTCGACAACGGAGATCCCGATTTTGAGGAAAAAAATCGGCATTTTTCTTTTTTTGTTTTTCTAAATTTCAATTTTGATGATGATGATAATGATGATAATGATGATGATGATGAGGAGGAGGAGGAGAGGAGGAGGAGGACGATGAATAAGGTTGAGTTTGTTGCTGTTGGTAGTGGTGGTCATGGTGGTTTTCATTGCTGGTCACTGTTTTGGCGGTGGTGATGGTGATTATGATAGTGATGATGATGGTGGTGGCGGTGGTGACGATGCTGGTGGTCATGGTGTTGATGATGATGATGATGATGATTGTAAAACACATTTGAAGTTAATGTCTTCCCTTTTATGTTAGAATTCAGAAATATGTACATTTAGTAGTAAAATCTCTCGTGTTCTCTTATTGATTCTACTTATTTATTTTCGATTGAATATATTTTTGTTTGTCAAAAAGTTGGAATTTTGGAAAATAAAGTTTTTCGCAACCTCAATTTCCGTTTTTGTTTACGTATGATTAAAATAAAATTCAAAAGATTTGGCTGTTATTTCTAGCATGTGGAGAGATCTTCTAGGCCTCACTGCATGTACTGGTTCAAAATCATCTACGCATGCGCAAATGAGCGAACGAGTTTAACAACATCCGGAATATTCTTTTCTACTCTAGGCACAAGACCCGAAATTTGGGGGAAGGGGACCAGTCGATTATATCGACTCCAGTAGGCAACTGGTACTTAATTTATCGACCCCGAAAGGATGAAAGGCAAAGTCGACCTCGGCGGAATTTGAACTCAGAACGTAGCGGCAGACGAAATACCGCTAAGCATTTCGCCCGGCGTGCTAACGTTTCTGCCAGCTCGCCGCCGCTTTAGACATCCGAAATATTGGTGTGGATGGGAGTGGGTGGGAAGGGGCGTCAATTGATTTTTAAGAAATTGAGATTTTAGAAAAAAGGCTTTTTCAGAATCATGTCCATATTTTCCTACGTGGAATTCAAAAATATTTTTTACAAAAATTGAAAGGGAAATAAAAATATTGAAATGCCGAATATTTTTGTCAGAATCGGAATCTCCGTTAACAAAAGCATCGGAATTTGTAAAACAATTATAAAATAGTGGGGTGAGGCGCTTATTGTGCACCTCCGCCAAAAATACAACCGAGGAGGTTTCGTCCGGATCCCACTTGCTTTATTGACCCCGAAAGGACGAAATGTAAAATCGACCTCAGCAGAAATTGAACTCAGAACGTGAAAGCAGACGAAATGCTGCTAAGTATTTCACCCGGGGTGCAAACAATCGTCAGCTTACCACCTTGGTAGACTGATCATAAATAAAAATTTTTTTTTAATTTCAAACAATTTATGGAATTAAAACTATGTGAAAACATTGCACAGGTTTAGCCTGAAGCATGCGCATGTACACACGTGTGAAGATTCAGACGTTTGGTGGGGGTACGTGTATGTGTGTGTGTGTGTGTATAAAGATGCGTGCGTGTATGCATGCTTGTGTGTGCGTGTATGTGCGTATGCACGTGCCTGTGTGTGTGTGTATGTGTGTGTGCATGTGTGTATGCGTGTGTGTGTATTAAGATGCGTGTGTATAAAAATGCGTGTGTATGTGCATGCGTGTGTGTGTGTGCGCGTGTTGTGTGTGTGTGCATGTGTGTATACAAATACATTCATACACACACTAACACACACACACACACACAAGCACACTCACACACAAATGCGTATATTTATATATATGCAGATATTCCACGCAGTCAGTGTCGAAAATCCAACGATCCAGCCTTGTTTCTTGGTTGCAAACCCTGGATCTTTTCCTTGGAGAAAAATCTAAGAAAATTGGGTCCCGAAAAAAGGAAAAGGTAAAAAAAGATGGCGAGTCGCGCGTGCATTCTCCCACGCTAATTTTCGAGTGATTTATCTTAATTTAGACGGCACGATAAATATAAGTCACAGCACGATGGCGCCAAGCTAATGACCCGTGACTGGATGTAGGGGTCAAGTCTACAACGATGACCCCGGCCTAGCCAGTGGTGGACCAAAGAGGAATTCCCCAATTGTCTTATGTCGTCTTGAATTGGCTCACTTCACGCTAACTCCTCCGCCAAGAAACCCGATAGCCTTGTTTGAAGGCCCCCCTCACCCTGGGCCGCTCCGCCCTGGTTTCTCTCCTCCTCCAATGACCAAAGGTGAGATACAAAGTCATAAATCAAAGCATCGTTAGTTGTTTACCTTCATTAATACCTAATAGGTGTAAAACTATATGAAGTGGCAGGACATGATCGGATGGGGGGGGAAGAGGTGGAGGAGATGAGGTGGCGAAGAGGTAGAAGGGAGGAGAGGAGGAGGTGAAGTTGCAAGGTAGACGAGAAACCACACGAAATAAAAACAACAAAAGTTCTGTTTTTTACATTTAATTTTCCAATTGTCACTCCGCCCCCACCCATCTATCTCCCCCACCCCCACCACTCACCTTTCTCTTCCCACGAATACTTTGTTCTCGACTGATATTGTTATGTTTGCGGTGTTGTTATTCTTCTTGTTGTTATTCCTGTTACTGGTTCAGTTATAATATGGAGCGCGGGGGTCTTAACATGTTTGTGTTGAGTTAGCTGAATGTGTGTGTGTGTGTGTGTGGTGTGTGTGTGTGTGAGCGTGCGTTTATGTGTGTGTATATCTATCTATCTATCTATCTATCTATCTATCTATCTATCTATCTATCTGTCTATCTATCTATCTATCTATCTATCTATCTGTCTGTCTATCTTTCTATCTATCTATCTATCTTTCTATCTATCTATCTATCTATCATCTTATCTATCTTTCTATCTATCTATCTATCTATCTATTTATACACACGCTCTCACACAAACAGATAAATATATTATGGGTTTCTGGCAGATTCCGCCAACCAAATTCATTCGCAAATCACTGAAACCCCGTGGATCTAGTAAAAGACACTTTCATAAAAGACCTGTGCAGCGGGACTGAACCCGAAACTGCGTGGTTGTGAAACGAGCTTCATAACCACAGAGCCTTGCTATTTATTAACACTTTTACTGATTCAAAATATTGCTGGAAAATGGTCAAAGCAGGTTTGGTTCTCAATAGATTGCCCTCTGCTTTTGAAACGCAGTAAAATCAAAACACGTCCATCGTTTTCCCATTGTTTACAAAGATAAAGTTTTACACTTCGTATATAAACAATATATCAAGAATCTTTAATTTCCTGCAATTTTATACACCTTCAAAAGCCGCTACTAAATTTGTTTAGGGAAATTCTTGATGTTGGCCTATTTGACATATTTCCCCTTTGCTCGTTTTGAACTAATATGGCACAAACTTAAACACATTTCTCTATTACTCAAATGTTTTCCCCATTCGATACACTTGTCCAGCTGGCTAACATTCTGATAAAGAACATAACTTCGAAACGTCTAAATGCACATCAACTGTTTTAATCTCACATTGAGCATCAAACGAATAATAAAACTTTCCTTTCACCTTGATGTCTGTGTTGTCACTATTGCATAGGCACACACGCACAAACAAGCACAAACACACTCACATACTCGAGAAAACACGCACAAACACACACGTGGGTGTGATATATATATATATATATATATATTATATATACATATATATATAATGTATGTATGTATGGATGTATGTATGTATGCATGTCAGATTTGATGTTTTATGTATGTATTCTCAGCATATAGTTGCATATCTAGACATGCTCATATATTTAAATGATAGATTTCTAGAAAGTTTTACAGATTGTTTACAGTTCCAGTGATGGATTGGAT
>NW_021832312.1:22500-31214 GCF_006345805.1 Octopus sinensis | reverse complement strand
GAGAGAGAGAGAGAGAGAGAGAGAGAGAGAGAGAGAAGCAGACAGATGCAGATACAATGACTGGTGTGACTAACAGATTTACCATTTACCATTGCATGCCCTAACACCATGTTTTGTATTGCCTCACCGTCAATCAGATCTTGTCCAACCAACGCTACCACCACCACTACCACCACCACCACCACCACCACTACCACCACCGCCGCCATCTCCTTCATATCACCACCATCACCTCCGTCACCGCCGCCACCCCCATCAGCCCCGGCATTAGCATCACTATGCTACTTACATGCTCTACATTTCATGCTAAATTAAAACCAATGCGAAATACACGTGAAACAGTTCAGGGAGAATGAAGTACACAGACTCGAGTCGTTAGCAACATGATGTTGCTAGATGCTGATGCTGATTATGATGATGATGATGAGGATGACGATAATAATGATGATGATGATGATGATGATGATGATAATGGCGACGCCGACGATGATGGTAGTGATGATTATGACAATGATGATGATGACGATGGTGATGATGATGATGATGATGATGATGATGCTTACTTTTATTATTCACGTTGCACTCACCTACACTTACTTCAAGTAGATCATCTGCATCGCCGCCGTCATCGTTATGATGATGATCATCATCATCATTGACGCATCCGATTGATCTGGTAACCTGGAGCAATTCTCTATTAAATTCCTGCTACTACTACTACTACTAACTACTACTACTACTACTACTACTACTGACTACTGCTGCTGCTGCTGCTGCTGCTACTGCTACTACTACTACAACACAAACACGCACACATACATACATATATACATACATGCTTACATAAATACATACACATACGCACACATACATAAACAGACACACTACAAATTTTCACGTTATTTGGAACAATGTAAATCTGCAAGACCTTCTTAAGATTTAAAGGATGATAATCAGAAACAAAAGTACTTTCCTTCACATCCCGGCTACCAAGCAAGCGGACAGCCAACATTTATTCTAAATTAAAAAGGGAAAGAGAACGTATGTCTGTTTGTCTTTATGTATGTATATACTCAGTTCTATTTCAAGGTTTCTTGCGAATAGAGAAAGAGCCGGTTTCTAACCCAGATCCAAGGTTCCTTCATTGGAATTTCAACAACATATGTATGTATGTATGTATGTATGTATGTATGTATGTATGTATGTAATCATATCTGTCGGGCATGTGGAAGAGAGTGTAATTCGGCAGGAGGACTTAAACGACATGCAATGGTACATGAAGTCCAGTTACAACTACAGTCGGCTATTACCAGTAAAGGTTTTAGTTGCCAATTTTGTACAAGACATTGTAGATCTTTAGCTGGGCTAAAAAGTCACATTCGATCACAGCACCAGTAACAGTTAAGCTTCGTGCAATGGCCATACTCGATAACGAAGGGGCAACCATAAAAATGTATGTATGTATGTATGTATGTATGTATGTATGTATGTGTGTGCGTATACGTGCAAATTTGTATATTCTGTTTTATGTATGTCTTCTCATGCATATACTTGCATATCTAGACATGCTCATATATATACTTAAATAATAAACTCCTGGGAAGTTTTACAGCCATGCAAACGACCACATACTGCGAACAAGAAACAGGTTAATAACCTGTTGTGTATAACAAGAAGATATAAGGTTAATGTTATTTTTCTCTTAATACTCAGGTTGATTTGTTCGACTGACTCAGTGGTCCTCAACCAGAGTCCATGTGGAACCATTTTGTTGATTCTGAACCGGGCTCTATGTAAGGTCTTGTCATAATTTATCTTATATCGTTTCTTTTATCTTTTATTTGTTTCAGTCATTTGACCGCACCCATGCTGGAGCACCGCTTTGAAGGGTTTTAGTCGAACAAATCGACTCTAAGACTCATTTTTGGAAGCCTAGTACTTATTCTATCAATTTCTTTTGCCGAACAGCAAATTTACGGGTACGTAGACACACCACCACCAGTTGTCAAGCGGTGCAGAGCGAGGGAAAATAGACTCATACATACATACACACAACTACGTATATATATATATATATATGACGGGCTTCTTTCAGTTTCCGTCTACCAAATCCACTCACAAGACTTTGACTGACCCGAGACTGTAATAGAAGACACCCACCAAGCTGGTTATACTTTTACAATACACAAACTATAGAGTTCCCAAGTATATTTAATTATAAAAATATAATAAATATTGTGAAAATACAATTTAAACATCGAATGGCTACGAAGGTGCATCCGAATACAATAAGGATCTACACAGCTTACTATAATCCTGCTTTTTTCTCTTCCAGTCCATTGATACATCGACAAGAAAGCCGGTCGAACGAAGCAATGATCTCGGATTCTAATCTTTATCTCACATAATTTATCATGTATTCGACACTACAAATTTCTCTTATGAGATTGTGAGATTGCATTGAGCACTCTTATAATTCTGAGCCACAAAATAAAAGCGAACTTCGTGTATATGCACTCGTTTATATATTTGTATCTTACCATCATATTTTTGCAATTCCTTGCATACACTTCTATAGATTGACCTAGTATATTTATCCACAGACATATGTCTCCCCAACCCTTTTCTTTCTTCCTTTCTTCCTTCCTACCTTCATTTCTTTCTTTCCTTCTTTCTTCTTTCCTTCCTTCCTTTCTTCCTTATATATATATATATATATATATATAAATATATCTCTATCTATCTATCTATCAATCTATCTATCTATCTATCTATCTATCTATCTATCTATCTATCTATCTATCTATCTATCTATCTATCTATCTATATATATATATATAGAGAGAGAGAGAAACTGAGAGATATTATAAGTATATTAAGTATACATACATATAAATACATATGGTATATATATATATATATATATATATATAATATATATATATATATATATATATATACGTTCTCTATCAACATATAGGTGCAGGAGTGGCTGTGCGGTAAGAAGCTTGTTTCCCATCCATATGGTTCCGAGTTCAGTCCCACTGCGTAACACCTTGTGCAAGTGTCTTCTGCTATAGCCTCGGGCCGACCAAAACCTTGTGAGTGGATTTGGTAGACGGAAACTAAAAGAAGCCCGTCGTACGCACACACACACACATACACATATATATATTTATGTGTATGTGTGCGTCTGTCCCCGCCACCATCGCTTGACAACCGATGTTGGTGTGTTTACGTCCCCATAACTTAGCAGTTCGGCAATAGAAACCGATGGAATAAATACTAAGCTTACAAAGAATAAGCCCTGAGGACGAATTGTTCGACTAATCGGTGCTCCAGCATGGCCGCAGTCAAATGTCTGAAACAAGTAAAGAGTAAAAGAATAAAAAGAATATATATATATATATATATATATATATATATATAATATATAAAAACCCCTGACGGTGGTGCTCCAGCATGTCCGAGTCAAATGACTGAGACAAATAAAACAATAAAAGAATTTACATATATATTATATATATATATATATAATATGTGTGTGTGTGTGTGATTTTTCTTCCTCAACACTAGTCTCTGCTATAGCGTGTCTTCCATCATTTCTCGCTCTTCTATTCCAAACAACAAACCGAAGTAATTACTTCCGGAACTTCATCATAAAAAAACACACACAAAAAAGCCAAAAAGGAATCTAACCTTATATATTTCCCTCATCAACGAAATAGGCTTAAAGGTATTTCCTCACATATATTTTTCACATTCGTTTGTACTAGGAAACCGTTTAAAATGAAATCCAATCTGATTTCTAAACATTTTAACTTCAACTAAGATATTTTTTTTTATGTCACTTCCTCGTCTCATTTTCCCCCACACCTTATCAGATATAAATTTTTTATATTAATCTTCTGAAATTAATTGTTTAAACACTCTCTCTATTACAGTTGCGTGTTTCTGATTTTTTTAAAAACGTTAACCTCTTCACAGTGTTACACATTTAAATCTATTTCTACTGTTTTAAAATTAACCCTCATATAACTCCTATCTTTGTAACAAACCATTAATCTCAGACGTGGTTGTAATAAATTACAACTCTATTTAATAACCAATTACTTTTTTTTAGCATAATTGTGAAACTAATCATTTGTGTGATCCGCTAATAAAATATCATCGTTGTCAATTAATATTTCACTTTACTAAAGATGGCGAGCTGGCAGAAACGTTAGCATGCCTGGCGAAATGCTTAGCGGTATTTCGTCTGCCGCTACGTTCTGAGTTCAAGTTCCGCCGAGGTCGACTTTGCCTTTCATCCTTTCGGGGTCGATAAACTAAGTACCAGTTACGCACTGGGGTCGATGTAATCGACGTAACCCTTTTATCTGTCCTTGTTTGTCCTCTCTATGTTTAGCCCCTTGTGGGCAATAAAGACATAAGAATCGTTGGTACGCCGGGCAAAATGCTTAGCGTTCATCTTTCCGTTCTAAGTTCAATGTCTGCCCAGGTTGACTTCGCCTTTCATCTTTTCGGGGTCCGATAAAATAAGTACCAGTTGAATACTGGGGTCGATATAATCGACTTAATTCTTCCCACGAAAATTGCTAGCCTTGTGCCAAAATTTGAAAGCAATATTTCACTTCACTAAAGGCGGCAAGCTGGCAGAAATGTTAGCACACCGGGCGAAATGCTTAGCGGTATTTCGTCTGCCGTTACGTTCTGAGTTCAAATTCCGCCGAGGTCGACTTTGCCTTTCATCCTTTCGAGGTCGATAAATTAAGTATCAGTTATGCACTGGGGTCGATGTAATCGACTTAATCCGTTTGTCTGTCCTTGTTTGTTCCCTCTATGTTTAGCCCCCTGTGGGCAATAAAGAAATAAGAATCGTTAGCATACCGGACAAAATACTTAGCGGCATTACATCCATGTTTTACTTTCTGAGGTCAAATTCTGCCGAGGTCCATTTTGCCTTTCATCCTTTCATCTGGGTCTATAAAACAAGTACCATTTGAATACGGGGGAGTCGACAAAATCCCGAAATTACTGATCCTAGAATTGCTGATCTTATGCCAGAATTTGAAGCCAACGTTTCATTTCACTTATTCATTTTTCTTTTTACTTGTTTTAGTCATTGGGCAGCGGCCATGCTGGGGCACCGATTTGAAGGGTTTAGTGGAACAAATCGGTCTGTGTATTTATTTTAAAGTCTGAAATTTATTCTATCGGATATCTTTTGCCGAACCGCTAGCGTACGGGAAGTAAGCAAACCGAACCGGTTATCAAGCGGTGGGAACGACAAACACAAAGACACACACACGTCCTCATACACAAATACGATGGCTCCTACACAGTTTCTGTCGACTAAGTTCACTCAAAAAACATTGTACAGCCCAGGGCTTTAGTAGACACTTTCCCCAGATGCCGCACAGTGGGACTGAACTCAAATACACGTGGCTATAAAGTGAGCTTATTAACCCTACGGCCACGCTTGTGCCTGCACTTATTAATTTCAATCACCCTTTCCCTCTCGAACCTATTTCTTTATTACCCACAAGGGGCTAAACACAGAGGGGACAAACAAGGACAGACATAGGTATTAAGTCGATTACATCGACCCCAGTGCGTAACTGGTACTTAATTAATCGACCCCGAAAGGATGAAAGGAAAAGTCGACCTCGGCGGAATTTGAACTCAGAACGTAACGGCAGAGGAAATACGGCTACGCAATTCGTCCGACGTGCTAACGTTTCTGCCAGCTCGCCGCCTTTCCCTCTCGAACCGTTGCTTACAATTTATTTCTCCATATAAGAAGAATTGCAAATGCTTGTAATCTAGTGACCGTGGTGTTGTGATTATGATTGTAGTATTGTGGCTTCGATTTCCGGACCAGGCGGCGTTGCATCTTGAAGCAAGAAAAGACATTTCATTGCACGTCAGTCCAGTTTATTTGACTGAACACTCAAACAGGGTAAGACCTACGCTGGCTAACTACGAAAGCTGGATTCTGTGTGTGCAGCTGATGAAGCATAAACACGCAGGTACAGTGTCCCACGGATCAGCTCGGTGTGTTTTCTATACATTGTCTATAAGCAAAATTTCCTTCCCACGGAGTTTACACCGTAGCGAAGAATTTTCCCCGTTTGAGTAAATGAACACATTAAGTATAAATATACACAGCTTTATGCTAATTATTGCTCCTAAGTGTGTGTTCCGTAATTAATTCCAACATGACAAAGCTTTGCACACTCCAGCATATTTATTATTCGTTGTTCACATGTAGCAATGGCAGTTTTTAGTGAGTTACGTACGACGGAATTGGTGTTTGTTCTTGATGAAGTATTATGACGCAGAAACATGTGTCGGACAGTCCGATGATATTATTCATACATACACCAGCTTGGTGTGTTTTCACATACATTGTCCGAGAAAGATTTCCTCTGCCCAAACGGTTACACGCCGAAGTGTACACGAACGCATTATGTATGAATGTACACACCTTTATTATATAACATAATCATCTTTACTTTTTACTTTTTACTTTTTTACTTGTTTCAGTCATTTGACTGCGGCCATGCTGGAGCACCGCCTTTAGTCGAGCAAATCGACCCCGGGACTTATTCTTTGTAAGCCCAGTACTTATTCTATCGGTCTCTTTTGCCGAACCGCTAAGTGACGGGACGTAAGCATACTAGCATCGGTTGTCAAGCAATGCTAGGGGGACAAACACAGACACACACACCACACACACACACACACCACATATAATATATATATATATATATATATATATATATACATATATACGACAGGCTTCTTTCAGTTTCCGTCTACCAAATCCACTCACAAGGCATTGGTCGGCCCGGGGCTATAGCAGAAGACACTTGCCCAAGATGCCACGCAGTGAGACTGAACCCGGAACCATGTGGTTGGTTAGCAAGCTACTTACCACACAACCACTCCTGCGCCTGGTCTTTTGCTACTCAAAGCAATAGTCAAACTTTATTATAGAAGAATATGCCACTATCACGTAAGAGACAAACTGCAACCATTACATCTGAGAGTAAATTTGATTGCATTGCGTAATTAAGCTCTATCAATCTGGTGTTGCATCTTATGGTTGTTATACCTTACATATGTTATTGCTATGTAACACACACGCTCGCACACACACACACACACACACACACACACACACACACACACATGCACACACACACACACATTCATATACACATACATTTATAGATACGCTCCGGCATATGTCTAATTATATATATGTAAATGTATATATTTACGTATATATAATTATAAATGTTTTACATATATATATATATATATATATATGTATGTGCATATATATATATATATATATATATATATATATATTGTGTGTGTGTTTGGGTGTGTTTGTGTATATATATATGTAATGATATATATCTATATATTATATGTAAATATTATACATATATATTTATATATTTGTACATATATTTGCAATATTTATATAGGCGTATATGTATATGTTTATGCATAAACACGGTTGCGTGCAACGAATGAGATAGCGTTCGAGCAAAACACACAGGCATGTATATAAATCGACGTTATTATATTTCAATTCTTTCTTAGATCCTAGAAGTAGTTAGGAAACGCTCGTGTGCTCCAATAATCGCCATATCAAGGAATTCCCCAAAGAAGCGCTGCCAAGTAATTGCCAATGTTGTTATTTGACTTCCAGTGATGCGTGTAAACTGGAATAACGTTACATAGACAGATGAAGCAGCTTTTAACAATTCTCACTCCTACTTCTCAATCTATTTATCTAGCACCATTAGTAAAACAATTCCTCTCTTTCTCTCTCTTTATCTCCCGACGAAGGTTTTTGCCCGAAACGTTAAACCGCTCTCTTGCAGCATAAAAATGTGTTCTGCTGGTTATATTTTTTTTTAGTTTTGCTTAACAATTCAAGTTCGCTATTGTATATAATTACATGTACGTATGTACATAACAACGAAGGAGCTTCTCTATAGTCGCCAAATTTGTTAGAAATAGCAGCTAAAAACACGTTGCAAAAAATCTAATCTTGTAATGGTCATGACGGGAGCGTTTTTGATCAAACATTTATTTAAGCATGGCCGTTCTGAACACAACTTCTACAGGGTCGTAAAATGTGGTAGAAATAGGAGCTAAATGCAATTGACCTCATATCCGAGGACGAATTGGATAATGTAGCTTGAGGTACGCTAAGTCCGGAATAAGAACTAAATATGGAGAGTTATGGTTGGATTGCTTTTCATCAACACTCGACTCGAACTTGGTGGACTAGGGATTAAATAACAACGCACGTATACTTGTATGTATGTATGTATGTATGTATGTATGTATGTATGTATGTATGTATGTATGTATGTATGTATGTATGCATGTATGTATGTATGTATGTATGTATGTGTATGCATTTACGCATTTATATATATATATATGCATATATACGTATGAGTATGTGTGTGTGTATATATGTATGTATAAATGTAGGTGTTTTTGTTTATGTATGCATGTATATATTATGTGTGTATGTATGTAAACAACGTATTTATACAATGGATAGATGGTGATGTTAAGTCGGGTGAGGTTGTTATGACTGTTACCCGAGATGGCTATGGTAGGATTTGAACACGGAATCCAAGGAACAGGAACAAATATCGCGAATCATATTGACCGAC
>NW_021832312.1:12500-20000 GCF_006345805.1 Octopus sinensis | reverse complement strand
TTTATATAATATATATATTATATATATTATATATATTGTGTATATATATGTATATATATATATATTATATATATAAATATATATATATATATATATATATATATATATATATATATATATATAAATATATATATATACATATGCATACATATATCATATATATATATTATATATATATATTATATGTGTGTGTGTATATATTATATATATATATATATATAATATATTATGTATAAAAAATATATAAAATGGGACAAGAACGCAAAACGTTCAAATAGACGATACGAAAACGGACGGGTCATTCGAAGCCTCTAATCTTCAGTCTAGAACCGGATCATCCTCGCAATTTCGGCTGATTAATCTTGAGATTTCTCCGATCTGGCCAGCCCCAAGGATAACCTAAGCTACGAGCATTAGATTTCTTGGAAAAAGGATCGAATGTATACGAAACAAGGACAGAAAAACGGACGATGCCACACGAATATAAATACAAAAAACAATAATAGTAATAACAGGACAAAAACAACAATATGTATATATATATACACCCCTACCCACATATATATCGTTTTTAGAAAAACAAATCCAGAGAGACTCACTCTAGGAAGTAATGTCCGTCTGCATTATATCTCTTATTATAAAAGGCAGATTTTATCTGCCTCCCTTGGTCACTTATAGAAATCTACAACATAGGATTTCTTCAATTACAATTTACCTAGCATTTTTAAGAGTAGAATGCATCGGGTCATGCCAGGTCCAGTTTTTAAAATTTAAACTCCAATTAAGCAAAATTTACAGAACTCACATTCTGGTGTGTATGTCAAATGCTTTTCTTAATGTGGTTTACACCACACGCACCGCACACACAGTGTGCAACGAATAAAGTGAAAGTAATTCACTGTGTGTGTGTTGACAGGTAGACAATAGAATGCGATGGCGATGGCGATGGCGATGTAATATTTGTTTCTGTCTATCACGCTGATAGATACATGAGTAAAATGTATGGCAAGCTAAGAGATAAGAGTGAGTGAAAATGTTCTTGGAAGAGAGTAAATAGCGACAGAGTGATTTGAGGAAGACTAAACTGAAAGTATTTCTATAAAACGGATCACTCATGCTATCAACATAATTTCTCCCACTTTCTCTTTGCAAGTGTACCTTAAACCACTACTCAAGAAAATAAAAAACACAGCAAACAGAAACAAATAAATACATAACGATTTACTCCTCACACAATTTCTTCAATTAGAGTTTACCTAAGATTTTCAAAGTACTCCATTCGGTCATGCCATAACAAATTTCTTTCAATTTCACCCCCAATTAAGACAAAATTCGAGAAAACTCAATATTTTAACATTTCACTCCGAAAGCATTGATGTACATGTGTGGTGCGTGCGTGATGTGTGTGTGTGGTGTGTGTGTGTGTGTGTGTGTGTGTTTGATGGGTGTGCGACACAGAATTGTGGGGTGTAAGTGAAGTGATTTTGTTAGTGTGTGTAAAGAGACAGAGAGAGTGAAAGACAGAAATAACTGAACTTTTTTATTCACTTTTTGTAGTGAGTGACTGAGAGAGAAAAGAGAGAGAGAGGGGTTATGTATTATATTATGTATGTATGGCTTCAGTGACACACACACACAAAAACACATACCTACGTACATCTAAAGCACGCACACACACACACACACAAGCGGAGCGCGAACTTCAAATTAATTTGCGAGCGTACTTCTAAGCGCGCGTAATTGAAAGTTTTCACTATGATATCATCACGTGCGAAAAAATTCCAAGGGTTTTGAACAATTGAGATACAGATGTCACGCCTGTATTGAAACCATTGCTAAGCTGCCGTAATTGCTTAATTAAGACTTTGTTTATATTGAAAGGGGCAAATATGTGACGAGGTTGAAAAAAAATACCCCAGAAAAAAAAATGTACTGCTGGTATTTATATAATTCACTACTATTTTGCTACAATGTCATGAAAAAGAATAAATTTAGGTATGTACAACATATATTATACATTTTTTCTATTCATTCAACGAAAATAAAAAAATCGAATTCGCCACCCCCTTTTCCCCGTTCGCGTTTGTGTAAAAACAATTATTATTTAAGTTTTAAAAATTATTTACTTTGTTCAAAAAATATTAATATTAATTAATTTTCAAGAATTATTTAATTTTATTCTGTAAAATAGTAATTAATTCATTTATCTGTAAATCCGCGAGGTTGTTACTCAAGCACCTAGAAATAGCAGCCAGATTTTTATATTCTAAATAATTTGCAATTTCAAAAAATATATTAATTTTGCGTTATTTAATTTGATAAATTCTACGGAATAATTTTGCGCGTTATATACGTTCGCGTTTCTGTAAAAAAAAATAATTATTTAAGGGCGATCGAGTATCGAGTACCTACGTCTGGCTCGCACGCGCGAATCCGCGTGTGCGCAACCGGGACCACTCTGCGATACAGTACCCATATATACATCCATACATACATGTGTGTGTGTGTCTATGTATGTGTATTAATGTGTGTGTGTTATCTCTATATAAAGCTAAAGTTGTCTGTGTGCGCCACGTTTGGTAACCTTCAACTAACACTATCTCCTCCGAGACCCTGCGGCGCAAGTTGACCAAAATTGAGAGTATGATAGAAGAAGGGTTGCTCTTCCTTCCGTAGAACATAAAATTCAATCGGACCATGTTAACACCAAAAATTATTTACATCAAAAAGATGCTTTTTTCTATGAAAATCCCTATTTTTTACGATTTTTTCACTGCTGTGTCGCCACTTTTCGGTGTATTTCGACCAGAAAAATGTTCACAAAATTTTTACTTTTCAAAATTACAATTCCAGCGGGTCGAAACAAACCCGAGCAACGCCGGGCGATACTGCTAGTATATGATAAAAATGATAAGACAACAAAAGATTGAAAGAGACCTCGATGTTATGTAAATAGAGGAATTTATTTGTAAATATCATATGTGACAATTATTCGGTAGCCATAGTAAAACTCCGAGTTTCGGATATCGGGCCGGAAACCCATGCCACCATCTCTTCAGTTATCAGGCCATCGAAAAAATGCTCGAGCAATCTTTTCGATGGCCAGGTGTTTCGCTCATAAACACACACATCGCCCGGTCTGAGATTCGAACCCACGATCCCTCGACCGCGAGTCCGCTGCTCTAACCCCTAGACCATGTGCCTCCACACATACATACATACATACATACATGCATACATACATACATACATGCATGCATAAATTCCTTAGCAGACAAAATGATGTTTCTTCTGTCATCAACTAAAGCAGGCTCGCTCAGGAGATATTGCCTTTTTGATAAAGCCGGCAGCTATTGTTAGTGAAAATGTTGATTTCAAATTTTGGTACAAGGCCGGCAATTTTGGGAACGAGTACGTTGATTACATCGATGCCATTGTTCAAATGGGACTAATTTTATCAAAACCAAAAGAATGAAAGGCAGAGTTGACTTCGACGGAATTTGAAAACAGAACGTAAAAACAGACAAAATGCAGCTAAGTGTTTTGTCCGGCATGCAAACGATTTTATCGGCTCGCCGCCTTATTGTTGGTGAGATATCAATGCTAATAAACATTAATTTTTTTTTTTTGTCGATATGTAAACACCTTTCAACATGGCGAATCCATTATGAGGAATATAAACTGTTTTGGTCAGTTCGAAATTCTTCAATAAAAATCGATGGGAATGTCCGCAAGTATTCAAAATTTCCGGTCTTTTGTACAAAATTGGGGAAATTTTTAATGAAATGGGATATCCCTCCGAGAGAGAATAGTCACATCTTCTTGTGCCATCAGTACAGGAGGTCGAAGGTTCTATAATGACCAATTGATTTTATTATTTTGGGATCTAAGGCGGCAAACGGGCAGAAACGTTAGCACGCTGGAAGAAATGCGTAGCCGTATATCGTCTGCCGTTACGTTCTGAGTTCAAATTCCGCCGAGGTCGACTTTGCCTTTCATCTTTTCGGGGTCGATAAATTAAGTACCAGTTACGTACTGGGGTCGATGTAATCGACTTAATCCGTTTGTCCTCGCTGTGTTTAGCCCCTTGTGGGTAGTAAAGAAATAGGTATTTCGTCTGCCGCTGCATTCTGAGTTCAAATTCCGCTGATATCGACTTTGTTTTTCATCCTTTCGGGGTCGATTAAATAAGTACCAGTTTCGTACTGGGTTCAATATAATCGACTAGCCCCTTTCCCACCAAAAGTTTCAAGGCCTTGTGCCTATAGTAGAGATAATTATTTTGGAATGTATAGAGATGTGAAAATTTGAAGTGTCCTGAGTATCTGAATGATTGAATGTATACACATGCCAAAATAACCCTATTTTAAAGGTATTTCCAGTAAGTCCTAAATTTTTTCCCACTTATATCGATAAGCAAACGTTTAAGAAAAGTGCTTACCGATGAAAGGCGATATTAGGTTTGTTGCAATTATGAGAAGCTTTACGAGTTCTTTGTTTGACTGGTTAGTGAAGCTGCAAGATTTCTGATACAACTGTCGCTCATTATAAAGTTATTTCTATTAGAGATAAAATTATGTCTGTGATCTTCGGGGACCGGAAAACATTGGAACGAATTAAATTTATATATGGTGATTATGGTGTATATTTCATTTCCTAATTTATATATATATATATATATATATATATATATATATATATATATATATATATATATATGTATGTGTGTATGTGTATACATATAATATACATATACATATATATATATATATATATATATATTGTATGAGTGTGTGTATATATATATATATGTATGAGTGTATATATATATATATGTATGAGTGTATATATATATTATATATATATATATATAATATATATATAATATATATATATATATATATATATATATATATATATACATATATGTATACATATATAGCTAAACAAACAGGATGTGTATTACGCTACATGGATGTATCAAGGGTTGAACAGAAAGAATACAAAGAGAAAAGGTAGACGATAGTATACGTTCTCTAGTATTTTCCTAGTAGCTTAATAGCACTGGTGCCTACGAAATTGAGTGGTCTCAATAATAATGGCGCAAAACCACTGATATTTTGGGTCATTGACTGACGAGGAAAACTCAGTTACGAATATTCCGTGTATCGTGTAGTTGTCTAAATTTCTTGTCTATTAAGTTTTCGCCTAGTTTTCCGTTTGTTCTGCTTTAGTCTAAATGTTCTCCTTATTGTGTTCTTTCTCTTAATACATCCAGGTAGCGCAGCGCTCCCCTCCTTTGCTTACTTTTTTTGTAAAAAATATTCCTTGAATATTTATTGTGCGACTCTTAACTCTCTCTCTCTACTTTTACTATACCTCCTTCCACCTCTACTCTTACTCTATCTCTTTCTCCACTCCTACTCTCTCTTTCCGCCCTTACTTGCCTCCCTTGTATCTTTCTCTTCTCTCTCTGTCTCCCCTTCTTTTTCGTTCTCTCTCTCTCTGTCTCCCCCTCTTTCCCTCTTACTCTATCTCTTTCTACCTCTACTCTGACTCTTCCTCTTTCTTTACTTTTACCCTCTATTTTCGCCCTTGCTCACTTCCCTTGTACCTTTCTTTGTTTTTCTCTCTCTCTGTCGCTTCTCTTTCCCTCTCTCAACACTTCCTCTTCCATACCATATGACCTATGTCCAACGAAGGCGGTCTTCCTTTTCGCCCTTCCTTTGACTAGACTGGTCATGCTGGTCTGAGCTTCTGCAACGCCCTCTAGGACTTACTCAGTTTCATTTTTGCGCAACCGCACTAAGTTCGTTTGATTGTTGCAAATTTCTTTCTCTTGTATTTGTGGTATATATATAATTATTAGATATTTTCTCCTGTTGTATATAGCCGCAAGGCTGCCTGCTGTTATATATGCATAATTATTTGTCTGTTGTATTTATATAATGGCTTCTTTGTTTCTGTCTTAGTATACATTCGCTAGCTTTTTCCCAGTAGCTTAATAACAGCACTGGCACCTGCAAAATTGAGTGGTCCCAATGGTAATGGCGCGAAACCACCATGATATTTTGCGCCATTGACTGAAGAGAAAAACTTAGCTGCGAATATTCCGTGTATCGTGTCTTTGTTTAATTTCCCGTCATTATAGCTTCTGTCTAGTTTTCCGTTTGCTCTACATTAGTCTAACTATTTCTCCTTGTTGTATTCTTGAGTTCTATTTTTCCCGGTTGCATCAACATGCCAATATATGCATTAAGGGATACATATATTGGCATGTTGATGCAACCAGGAAAAATAGAACTCAAAATATGAGTTTATGTATATTTTTATTAATATTTAGCTGAGTGGCTCAACGCTTGAAGCTATAGTAGAATAACACTTGTCCAAGGTGCCACGCAGTGGGACTGAACCCGGAACCATGTGGTAGGTAAGCAAGCTTCTTACCACACAGCCACGCCTGAACACACACACACACACACACACACACACACACATATATATATATATATATATATATATATATATATATATATATATACATACATATATAACTTAAATACTTATATGCATATATATATACTTACATATATATATATATATATATATATATATAATATATATATATATATATACGCACATACACTCACACGCACATGCACACACACACACACGCGTATATATATATGTATATATATACATACATACATATCAAGATGTAATAAAAAGTGACTCGCCAGTACCAGACACACACACACACATACACAAATCAAAATAAATTTAAGCAATATACAATAATTTTCTTAGGCTAATTTACGTTCTTTTTCTTTTTATATCTATATATACATAAGAGAAAGATACCTGTGTCACCTCTGACCAGTTTTTTTATATTATTATTTGTATGTATGTATATTTTCCATGTGCAACTAATCGTATGCATGTGCTTATGTAAGTACGTATGTATACTTGTATATATGTATATTTTTATGTATGTATGTATGTACACATTTATGTATTATGTACAAATGTATATGAATAAGTGTAAGTTTATGTGTAAATCTGTATCCAAGTGAACATTGTGTGTGAATGCATGTATAAGTACGAAACACGAGAGGCTGGCAAGGAAAGAGTTGAACATCAGTTCGCTTCAGTGTAAAAGACAGTCAGACCAAAAAGAAGATAAAGTGCTCTACTAGTTGTTGCTAGTATTTGATGATCTACACCTAGTACTGGCGTGTATCAAATAAATCGTTTGAAATATTTTTAAAATGAGAAGTAACTTGTTCCGAGGAACAGCCGTTTAGAGAAGAAACCATATGATACATTTTTCTTTATTCCTAGGATTCATAAAGGTGAAGCGGTTTGCTTACGGGAGCAGCTATTTACGGAAGAAGCCATATCATACATTTCTTTTCTTAATTTCTAAGATTCATAAGACCGGTTACTCGATTTCCATGGCGTATAAGTACCCATGTTCACAATACTTACCTTGAACGCGAC
>NW_021832312.1:0-7500 GCF_006345805.1 Octopus sinensis | reverse complement strand
CACCTCTACAAAAATAAATGCGCCCTTTTAAAGTCTAGCCAGGCTCATGGGCCCGGTTTCCAGTTTCAATGGCGTATGTGTTACCCAGCTGGACGGGACGCCAGGCCATCGCAGCGTTACTCATTTTTGCCGGCTGAGTGGACTGAGCAACGTGAAATGAAGTGTTTTGCTCAAGAACACAACGCGTCGCCCGGTCCAGGAATCGAAACCACAATCTTACGATCATGATGCTGACACCCTAACCACTAAGCCACGCGCCTCCACGTTGATATACTATATAACCGTATCACTAGATATTTGCGTGGGACAGTCATTTATGTCTTGGCACTTGTTATATATTAGAAATACTTTCTCAACAAGACGAGTACAGCAGGGTAAGAGTCAACTACGTGTGACATTATTTAAATTCTTTTGACATCACTAATTTTGTCGCAAATCCTATGCTTATATTTTCCATTCCCAGTTCTTATGAATTATGAACCCAATTAGTTAAAAGCTTTTTTCGTTTCACAAAAAGAATATTTGTTTCATTTCCTCAAGATCTAAAGTCTTGAGCCGTAGGAGTGGCTGCGTGGTAAGTAGTTTGCTTACCAACAACATGGTTCCGGGTTCAGTCCCACTGTGTGGAACCTTGGGCAAGTGTCTTCTACTACAGCCTCGGGCCGACCAAAAATCTTGTGAATGGATTTGGTAGACTGAAAACTGAAAGAAGCCCGTCGTATATATGTATATATATATGTGTGTGTGCATGTTTTTGTGTCTGTGTTTGTCCCTCCAACATCGCTTGACAACCGATGCTGGTGTGTTTACGTCCCCGTAACTTAGCGGTTCGGCAAAAGAGACCGATAGAATAAGTATTAGGCTTACAAAGAATACGTCCTGGGTCGATTTACTCGACTAAAGGCGGTGCTCCAGTATGGCTACAGTCAAATGACTGAAACAAGTAAAAAGAGAGTAAGAGAGCCACGCATTGCAGCGTTATTTTACACCATAAAATTATGCCTAAACCACTGAAATCACGTATCTTTCTGGTCACGAGTTCAGTCCCACTAGCAGCAAACAGGAAGAAAAAGAAGCACCATTATAAACAGTTACGGTAAGTAGATATTGTCTCAAGTGTTAGGACTCATAGGGCCGCTTACCCGGTTTTCATGGCCGGGATCACAACATTCGCCCTGAACTGGACGCTAATACATCGAGGAATTACTCTATACAGCTGATTGGACCAGAGCAATGTAAAATGAAATGTTTTCTGGGAATCGAAACTGCAATCTTGTGATGATGATTACAACACTCTAACCACTAAACCATGCGCTTTCACGCAGTACGGTACTGTAGAATTAATATCTATTCTGTTTAGCTCCCTCACCCAAAATTTCGGGCCTTGTGCCTAGAGTAGAAAAGAATATAGTCCTCTTATAAAATTACGGTGGCGAGCTGGTAGAAACGTTAGCACGCCGAGCGAAATGCTTAGCGGTGTTTCGACTGTCTTTACTTTCTGAGATCAAATTCCACTGAGGTCGACTTTGCCTTTCATCCTTTCGGGGTCGATAAATTAAGCACCAGTTGTTTACTGGGGGCCGATCTAATCGACTGGACTTCTCCCTAAAATTTCGAGCCTTGTGCCTAGCTAGAGTAGAAAAGAATATTTATATTTAAAGGCAGCAAGCTTGCAGAAACGTTAGCACGCTGGGCGAAATGCTTAGCGGTGTTCCATCTGTCTTTATGTTCTGAGATCAAATTCCACTGAGGTCGATTTTGCCTTTCATCCTTTCGGGGTCGATAAATTAAGCACCAGTTGTGTACTGGGTGTCGATCAAATCGAATGGACCTCACCCTAAAAATTTCGTGCCTTTGTGCCTAGAGCAGAAACGAATATTTTGCTACCTTCTTTGCTAACCTGTGGTTCACTTCCTGCGCTCGTAAGCTTCAATGAAGGAGTTCGTCTCAAAGGAGAAGAACTGATATCAGTGTGAGATCAAAAAGCTGGCTTCAGACAGCGCAACACGATGGTAGGCTACTTTTGTGGTAACTTGAAGAAGGAAGCAACTAAGTTACCAAAATATTCCAAAACTTTTGACTCAAAACAATACTTTGGTACCTTTCAGTGCTTTGTTTTCAAACAGACAATGCTACAATTTTAGACTGAAAAACTTTCTACATCCTTAAATCAATCCAGCAAGATTGAAACAGAGACTGTGTGACGTAATTATACTCATTACAATTCGAAGCTAGAATACTATCTATATTTGTCGGCAAAATTCAGTTCTCTTCTAACTGTGACTTCTTTTATAAAGTCTCGTGTTTCTTTACAGTGGCGACTTCCTGTCCTGTGGTGAGTCCTGTTAAAAGTGTGATATTCCTCTTCACTGGTAACTTCATTTGAAGTCTGGTATTTATTTTCAGTGGCGACTTCCTGTCCCATGGTGAGCTCCTTTGAAAGTGTTATATTCTTCTCCAGTGGAATCTTCATTTACAGTCTCGTATTTCTCTTCAGTGGCGACTTCCTGTTCCGCGGAGAGCTCCAGTGGCAAGTTAATTCAAAAATTGGTATTTCTTCTTCAATGACAATTTTTTGTCCAGGGGCGAACTCCTTTAAAAGCGTTATACTCTTCTCCAATAGGAAATTATACTCCCAACCCTGTACAAGTGGAGAGTTTCGTTTCTAGTGATTAGCTCCTTTCCAGAAGCAAGTTTTTTTTTCCGTGCGACGAGTTCAATCCAGCTCCTGTCATATGAAACAATCCATACGTAACGTGGTTCCATTAACATCTACGACTGTGAAAAATCAAATACATCGTTCTACAAATTTATCAAAGTCTGTCTGTGACCCGATACCGATCCTATGTCTTTCTGGAAACATCTTGAAACCGTTATTCTTTTGTCCAGTTCCATTTAAAGAAATCTGAGACTGTTGCGTGTCTCCTAACCATACCGCCCCCTCATCATCAGCAATATTAATTTCTTCTTCTTCTTCTTCTTCTTCTTCTTCTTCTTCTTCTTCTTCTTCTTCTTCTTCTTCTTCTTCTTCTTCTTCTCTTCTTCTTCTTCTTCTTCTCTTCTTCTTCTTCTTCTTCTACTTCTTCTTCTTCTTCGTCTTCTTCTTCTTCGTCTTCTTCTTCGTCTTCTTCTTCTTCTTCTTCTACTACTACTACTCTACTACTACTACTACTACTACTACTACTACTACTACTACTACTACTACTTCTTCCTATACATTTTCTTGGTCTCTTTCCTTCTTATTTTCCTCCTTTCTTTCTTCCTTTTTCTTTTCTTTCTTCCTTCCTTCCTTCCTCCCTTCCTTTCTTAAACCTGTTATGATATTTTCTTCTTTTCTCCTCTATGAGTCATCGTCTTTCATTTTAAACTTTAGTTTCAGTAATTTCTTTCCAATTCCTCACACCTTTCCTCTTTCTCCCCTCCCTTTATTTCTACTTTTTACATTTGCTACAGTCCCTTCAACAACCCACATTCACCTTCCTTCACCTGTCACACCTTTTTACTTCCGGTTAACGCCACTTTCCAAAGCTATTTCAATTCCAAATTCGTTCTTACAAATTCTCTTTGCCACTCCCACAGGAAAAGCTATCGCCTCTTATCACCCTACCACTCCCCATGTCATTTCACTTCCCTCTTTGTCTTTTAATCTCTCAAACACACACAAGTTTCCCCCTCACTCATATCACTCTCTCTCTCTCTTTCTTTCTCCTCTTGGTTTATATTTTCCTTCCTGTTGTGGGAAAAATGTCCTTTGATCCTTAGATAGCATTAGTGGAGATTTCTCCCATTTCACCTTCTGTCTCTCCTTTTCTCACATTCCATCTTTCTCCATCTCTCATTTTTACATTCTTCCTGACTCTACCATACACCACACAAGTTCGCAGACGCAAGCATTAAGCTGTGTCCCACTTATGTGTCCCGCTAACAAACTACGACTTAATAATTGCGAAATGTATGGTATGAAACCATTAGTATCTTACAAACAGCACTTAACCACTAAAAAACTACAGACACGTGTGTGTGTGTATATGTGTGTGTGAGAGAGAGTGAATGAGTGAGTGTGTGGGTGTGTGTATGTATCTAAATATTACATAAAAACAAACTCTCCTATTTCGTTTCGCTTCTCTATAAGTAGACTCAAGCTCAAAACGCCAAGGGGAGTAAAAGAAAGGGATCCGACGTTTCGGGTAAAACCTTTTATCAAAAAGGGGAAAAAACGCTATGGGGTTTCACCATCATTCGAAATATTCTTCTTAGGAACGTAAAACAGTGACCCAAGAGGGTCGTCTTCCACTCCTCCAAATCTCTATGGAAATCCCCCTCTTGAAGCCGTCGAATATAATTTGTGATACAGTTTAAATTTCATGTACCGTTTCTCAACTGCATTTCAGCTTGGATAACACAGAAAAGTTACAGATAGCAGATCTACCTTAGCACAACTGCATGCCCCTGGTTAAATCAATGCATTGACTCTATAGTATTTATTTATCAACAGCAAGCCACAACATGAATAGGTCAGAATTGGCCCTAAGTCCGCAGGCTCCTTGGCCAATTACCCATTGTGCATATCCTTTAAGGCGATCCAGAAGGGATAGAGCTTAAGTAAAGAGAAAGTGTGGAGCGATGGATATTTTGTTCTTTGTCAAAAACTGCATCGCTCTGTGAGGCAGGGATTTGAGTGGGCGCTTTCTTATGATGCAAAAAACATCTGCAGACATAGCATGTCTTTTTTCTCACGGCTCAAGTATCTGAAAAACTTACTGTAAAAATATGAAATTCATCAATACTGGAGAGCAGAATGAAGCCTCACTGAACACCTAAAATTCGAAAAGCAAAGCAACAACAACAATAATTCGACGCTGACTTTTTTGATATTCAATTATTCCTCTCGTTCTCGCTCCACCCCGCTCTCTCTACCTGTATATCTATATTTCTGCAGCCCTATTTTTGTGCGTGTGCGTATGTGTGTGTGTGCGCGCGTGTACGTAAGTGTGTATGTGTATGACACACAAAGAGAGGAAGACAGAGTGTGTATGAGAGGGAGAGAGAGAGAGAGAGGGGGGTATGCCTACAGCTCTAAATCGCGCTGTCGCCAAAATAGGTCCTATGTTCAGTCAGCCGTGTCAAATCATCGTCGTCTAAACACCCGCACCCAGATATCTCACTCGTGCCTCACTTGGTACAAAGCATATATCATGACGTCACACTTTTCGATCGAATGTCACATTCTCGGGGAAAGGAGACAGACTTCTAAGAAATACGATCTTTTAAGAGAATCTCCTGGCAGGTTCCATTACTGATTGCAGTCAGGGAGAGAAAATTAATGGAATATTCAGTGATGTTCCCCATGGATTGCTTCACGAATTCTCCAACTTGCTTTTGTGTGTGTGTTTGCAAATTATTGGTCGTCTGGATCACTCGTCATCGAAGGACCTTGAAACGAGCATGCCACTCAAATGCATGTGTTCAACCTACAAGCATTTCTGGGGGCGTCGGTATGAGATCTACCTATTTCTTTGTTACCCACAAGGGGCTAAACATAGAGGGGACAAACATGGACAGACATAGGTATTAAGTCGATTATATCGCCCCCAGTGCGTAACTGGTACTTAATTTATCGACCCCGAAAAGATGAAAGGCAAAGTCGACCTCGGCGGAATTTGAACTCACAACGTAACGGCAGCCGAAATACCGCTAAGCATTTCGCCTGACGTGCTAACGATTCTGCCAGCTCGCCGCCTTATATGTATATATTCTGCCAGCTCACCGCCTTATATGCAAAATTTGACGAAGGCACGTGGTGCAGTCGACAGTCATAGCACGTGCAGCATGGAAACTATGATAACACACGCATAATATGCATGCATATATAACATACATACCTATCTACCTACATAAAATACACACATACACACACATATATATATATATATTTATTTCTTTATTGCCCACAAGGGGATAAATATAGAGGTGACAAACAAGGACAAAGGGATTAAGTCGATTAGATCGACTCCAGTGCGTAACTGGTACTTCTTTAATCGACCCCGAAAGGATGAAAGGTAAAGTCGACCTCGGCGAAATTTGAACTCAGAACGTAACGGTAGACAAGATACCGCGAAGCATTTCGCCCGGTGTGCTAACGATTCTGGCAGCAAGTCGCCTTAGATATATATATATATATATATATATATATATATATATATATATATATATATATATATATTGTAACATAGATAAATACTATATATATATATTGTATACATAGATAAATGCATTATACAAACGTACATACATGCATGTTTACATACATAAATACATACAAATTGTTGGTAGGGACACTGTATTTCGTTATGCAACCATAATGAGCACACGTGCATAGATGAGTATGTATATATTTACATATACGTATATATATATATATATATAGTGAGTATATATTGTCAGACTATATATATGTATATATATGTACATATATATATATATATATATATATATATTATATTATATATATATATATATATATATATATATGTTCGATTTTTAGTGCTCTCAAATTCAAACCTAAGAAATCTTGGGCTGATGACGGAAATGTTGATCTCTATATCCAACTAATCCAGAAATGGCGTTCTCAAGTAATCGATGTATGTCTGATCTTTCGTTATTTTCCCTCTATACCTGCGTGAATTATTTTTGAGTATACATTGTCTGGGAGACTTTTTTTATAGTAGAGGAAATAGCTAAAATTTTTGGGCTGCTATTTCTAAAAGTTCGGTGTGTGGTAAAGTAAATTTATTTTACTGAACCCTAATTATATATATATATATATATATATATATATAGTGAGAATATATAGTCAGACGGGTGTGTAAACAATAAACAGATGTATTATTTTAACGGTCGGGAAGTGTGAAAATCTTTTACGTTTCGATCCTGCGCTCTTCCACAGAAAGGAACACAGAAATAAACAGGGAGAGAAAATAAAAAAAGGTTTAGTTGCTAGCGATCTATCATATAAAGTGATTATTTGGACTTTGGGTATACGGTTAGTAGTGTGCTGATTAAAGCACTTTCACCTTTTAGGCTACCTGATGTCATCTACAGTTACGATATAATTGTCACTGGATTTACGTCAGGAAATCTGCAGTATTACTAGGGAAATTTAACACAACGATCGTTTCGACCCCGTAGGGGTCAGTTGCAGAATAGATCGGAACGATGGTTGTGTTGAATAAAGATTCTTGCTAATTCCATTTCCGTTTCCCTCATATATGTATGTATGTATATATATATATATATATATATATATATATATATATATATATATATATATATATATATCCTATAATAAATCTTTGTTGGTTCACCAGAAGCGATAGATTACAGGACTCAATATACACGTAGCGTATTCTTTAATGCTTTATAACGGAAGATCCAATTTTCAGTACTCGGAGTTCCTCGTTTCCAACCTTCCCGGTAAACAGTATCTGGTTTTCCTTAGCA
>NW_021832311.1:0-30000 GCF_006345805.1 Octopus sinensis | reverse complement strand
ATGCTGAAAAGCTCCTGGCTTTAAGGGTGTCACGAAAGGCCTGGCTGGAAGTCTAGCATCCCGAGTTCTTTTATAGGGCTTAGAAAAACTGAAGGACCGCCGTAATACGCGTGTGAATCTGAGGAGGGAAATATGTTGAATAAAATCATAATTAACCGATCCTCCTGTGTTTTCTTTTACGCAAAGTCTGGAAATTTTTCAACACCCCCTCGTATATGAAAGGGAAAACTGACATCGGTGGACACTGCCCCCCCCCATGACATCAGAGACGAGCACTTCCGGTACACAAGCGATGGTAGTTGGAGCATGGAATGTCAACCGAAGCCGGAGATGTTGCAGTGCTGCCGTGTTAGCCATGTCAGGAAATCACTCAAAGATCCGGAAATAGAGGAAATAGGTGGGAGAGAGAGAGAGAGAGAGGAGGAGGAGGAGGAGGAAAGAGGGAGTGAGAGTGAGGCTCTGTATCGGCAACAGTTATAATGGAATCCAAGAGAGTTTGTAGGAGTCAACCAGTATGTTTACCGATGATTATGAGAAAAATGTTGGCGTTTTTGAATACAAGTCCTTCGATGGAATGGTCGAATAATTGTTGGCGGAAGTGGAATTAAACGGAAAAACGGAAATCCTTTGTATGATTGTTTGCCTGGTTCGTTTATCAGTCAGTTTTCTTCTTTGTAAATATATCTTATACTGCACCTGACATTAAACGATTTGACCTGCACGTAACTCGGTTAAACATTAAATCACTCAAACTCCAGTCTATAAGAAAAGCCAGTCTTTATATAATTTATTATTAGCCTTTGTGGAGAATAAAAAAAATTAAGCGGACGAGAGCTACTCTAAGCTGGCATCTGTAGGCTAAGGAGTCAGGATACTCCGGTGAGTAGGGTGGCTCCAGATCTGTGGTGTTCCTTGGTTGCCTCAGGGTGGCATTTTCCCTGCTTCTGGGTATTTCGTTTACTCTTTACTCTTATGCTCTTTTACTTGTTTCAGCCATTTGACTGCGGCCATATTCAAGTTGACTTTCAAGTTTGTTTTAAAAGTAGGTTGCTGATAAGACGATAGTGTGATCTTAGGTTGATCGCAAAGGGTGTTTCCTAGTAGGTACATTTAAAAGTACTTTTGATATGCTTACAAATCAAAATGTGTTTGAAATAACATAGTATTTTTCGTAGGATAGAAGCAGTTCGCATGTGCACTATTTTAAAATTTCTTCCATTTTGGGATTTCCTGGAATCTGAGACAGGTAACAGTCAACCTCCTTTGCTATCGTTCGTAGAGCACCAAGGACAACAGGTATTATTATTATATAAGGCGACAAGCTGGCAGAATCGTTAGCACGTCGGGCGAAATGCTTAGCGGTATTTCAGCTGCTGTAACGTTCTGAGTTCAAATTCCGCCGAGGTCAACTTTGCCCTTCATCCTTTCGGGGTCGATAAATTAAGCACCAGTTACGCACTGGGGTCGATGTAATCGACTTAATACCTATGTTTGTCCCCTCTATGTTTAGCCCCTTGTGAGTAATAAAGAAATAGGTATTATTCTAGTCTTGAGTTTCCACATTTTGCCAATTTCTATTTCAAGCTCTTTATAATAATAATATTTTGGTAGGCCTTGACAGATACATTTATGTCAATTGGGACAGTTATATTGATGAGGAGGCATGATTTTTGTCTGAAATCCTTTAATATAACGTCTGGCATATTTGCATCTATCTTTCCGTCAGTTTTAACGGCAAAGTTCCAGAGAAACGAGATATGATCAATTTCAAGCACTGAAAGTGGTTTGTAATCCCATAAAATTTTCTCATGGAGCAGGTTCAGATCATTGCTTGCAAATTACCCAGTGAATATACTGTGCCGCTCTATCATGTCTGTTGAGGTACTCTGAGGGCGTTAGAAGGCTGCACATGGAGACAATATGGTGGATGGTTTCAGTCTGTTATTTACATACACGACATGTTGGGCTACTGCCATTCTTTAAGATGTTGGTTTGGTAGTTTCTTGTAGGTAGGCATTGACCCTGGACTGCTATGATAAACCCTTCTATCTCTGATTTTAAACCAGAAGACACTAGCCATTGATGAGTAAAGGCTTCGTCAACGTCAGTTATTATTATTATTATTATTATTATTATTATTATTATTATTATTATTATTATTATTATTATTATTATAATTATTATTAAAATAAAAAGAGACCATTATTGGTTCCACTAACAACGCTCTCTTTTATTCAATGAGTGTAGGAGTTTAGAAAAAAATAAGCGTATTCTTTCAATAGTATAGTGTATTTTCTAACACGGCCATCGGTTGATGTGTTAAGCAGACGACCAACGTTGTATCATCATCGCCATCTTGTAAAAGAATGATCACAGAATAACTAACATCAGTTTAGTATTTTCTATCCGTAGTAGTGAAATAGTACATGGCGTCCAATTTATAATGTTTTGAGATTAAATTCATGGTAGCTGTTTCTTTGTCTTTCTGTCTCTCCGAGAAATATACCGATGATACGGAAGGGTTTCGGCTATTGCGATGGATTCAAACGAAGAGCTTGCAGTACCTCAGAATAGTTCCCGCAGTTTCTGCGTGAAGCAAAGCATTGGAAGGATTTTATTCTGACCACAGGCAATAATAGTTATTAGATTTAGGAAAAGAGAAAAACAATAATAATGTCGATAAGCTGTATGTAGTAAAAGAGTTGAACTCTTTCATCATCCACTTTCTGGGCTTACCTTCTCCCACCCAAATTTCAGGGCTTGTACCTATAATAGAAATTACTACTACTACTACTACTACTACTACTACTACTACTACTACTACTACTACTACTACTACTATTACTATTATTATTATTATTATTATTACTGTTATCATAAGGCGGTGAGCAGGCAGAATCGTTGGCACGCTAGGCAAAATATTGGACGGCATTTCTTCGTCTTTATGTTCTGAGTTCAAATTCTGCTGAGGTCGACTTTGCCTTTCATCCTTTCGGGAGCCAATAAATTATGTGCCAGTGAAACACTGGGGGTCGAGTAATCGACTAACCCCCACCCCCCGCCAAATTTCAGGCCTTGTGCTTATAGTAGAAAGAATTATTATAATTTTCGTTTGGCCCAGGTTCGGTCTTATTCCGAAAAGCTCTACCTGCGACGATTTCATCTCAATCGAAGGAGAGGGGCTTTCTGCGTCCGGGTTGCGGATCCGTGGAATAAGCTGCCGGACGAGATGGTGAAGATGCCGACGACCGCTCGGTTCAAAGTCTCCCTTGACCACAAGTGGCCTGAACTCTTTACATGAACACCACCCTGTACATAACTCCATGTCTCCCTTACATGGCCTTGCTTTTTGCTTTTTGAGCCAAAAAATTAACTAACTAACTAAATTCCTGGTAGGAAGTATGTGGATCATAGGTTATTACCTGTAACCTTAGGTGTCCACAAGTTTTCAGCAATCTTTCAAGTGCTTAGAATGCCCCTGATAATCTTTGCTGTCCCTAAGAAACAAACTTTCTGTAGGAGCTCTACCAGGCATTCTATTTCAATCTCCTTCAGCCATTTATCTATATCATTGTTTACTGTTCCTAACAAACCAATTATTATAGGCATGACCTTTATAGCTCGCATACTCCGAATTCTTCCTATTTCAAACTTTGAGGGATTGTATTCTTCTTCTTCTTCTTCTTCTTCTTCTTCTTCTTCTTCTTCTTCTTCTTCTTCTTCTTCTTCTCTTTCTCCTCCTCCCCCTTCTTTTTCTTCTCTTCTTCTTCTTCTTCTTCTTCTTCTTCTTCTTCATCATCATCATCATCATCATTCATCATCATCATCATCTTCTTCTTCTTCTTCTTCTCTTTCTCCTCCCCTTCTTTTTCTTCTTCTTCTTCTTCTTCTCTTTCTCCTCCTCTCCCCGTTCTTTTTCTTCTTCTTCTTCATATTATTATTATTATTATTATTATTGAGTGAGAGAGCAGTGCATGCCATCAAAGTGACACTGGGGTAAAATATACGAAGCCCAGTATACCCGTCATGACAACCCGACTGATAAGCGTAACACCAGGCTCATGCATAACAACCATATGTGTGCGACACAGTGATCTTATATCAAGATAAATAGGTGCATGACCTTGCAGGTTGGGTCCAGTTAGAATTTTCTACAGGTCGAGTAGCCCACTCCGCTCAAAAGGTCCCTGAATAAGGATTGTTTAAGGATGTTGAACGAAACACCCATGTTTCCAAAGGTGAATTATCCAAACCTCTAAGAATTCCTTTCAACACACGGCTATGATGCTCCCCCACTACTTCTGCTTGTGATCAGAGATGCACATATCGTCAGCCACTATGGGACATGCTCAACTGGTTACGGTCAAACAACTGACAAGCAAATCTGTGGTATTGAGCAAAATATTTGCTGTAACAGCCTGTCTTTTATACCAAGACAAAACAATGTACATGATAACACTTCCAATCAGTTAAGATCAACAGCCAACAGAGCCACTGTCTGGTACTGCATTAGGGCATTATTATTATTATTATTATTATTATTATTATTATTATTATTATTATTATTATTATTATTATTATTATTCAGTAATTTTATTTTTATAGCGTGCTTTCACTTCACTACCGAGCGCAGCTCTGTGTGCCTTGGGTATGTGCTGTGATTTGTTGTGATGCTCTGATGGTTATTGTATGGAAAGTGTTCTGCGTAGGATGTGTGCAGTGCCTAGTAGTGCAATTTTCTGTATGTTATATGTGTTTGTAAGTCCTGGTGTTTTTGTTATGTATTTGTCTGAATATTTTTTTATCATGCCTAATGCACCTACTATGATAGGAATTGTTTCTGTTTTCAGGTTCCACATTCTAGTTATCTCTTATTTCAGGTCTTTGTATTTTGAGAGTTTCTCCTTTCTTTTTAGAGACACGTTGTCATCTGCCGGTTATTGATACATCAATTAGAAAGCATTTTTTTCTTCATGATCTCTGACAACTATATCTGGTCTGTTGGCCTTAATTTCTCTATCTGTGTGTATCGGCATATCCCTGAGTATGGTTGCTTTCTCGTTTTCTGTGACCTTTTCTGTGTGTTGCCTATACCATCTTTTTTCTGTTGTTATTCCATAATGTTGGCATAGCTTCCAATGTATGTAGGTTCCAACTCTGTCATGTCTGTGAATATATTCCTTCTTAGCCAGGACTGGGCAGCTAGAGATAATATGATTTATTGTTTCTTGTCCATCTCCACATATTCTGCAGTTACTTGTAATATTTCTTTTCATTACATGTTTTTGGTAATTTCTGGTGGGGGGCTTTGGTCTTGTGCTGCAATTAAAAATCCCTCTGTTTCTGCTTTGAGTCCTGAGCTTCTCAACCATGCTGGGATTTTTCTTTGTCTATTTCTTTTGCGTTTAGTTTAGTGCAGTATTTACCATGAAGGGGCTTTTCTTGCCATCGTTTTATCATGGCTCGTTGCTGTTCTATTTTTAGTTTGGATTTCATTTGTTTTATAGCTTTTGTTGTTTCTTCATCATCTTCTTCTTCTTCTTCTTTGTGTTTATTAGGTGGTATGATTTCTTGTTTGTATTTGTCAGCTTCCTTAAATACTGAGAACAGTTTTTTGTTTTGCTTCTGAAGTAGGTATTTTTGCAGTCCTATGGTGGTTATTTTATAGTAGTTTTCCAGCTGTATAAGGCCTCTACCACCTTCTATACGTTGTATATATAGTCTTTCTATGTCAGATTTTGGGTGATGCATCCTAGATCCTGTCAGTATTTTTCTTGTTTTCCTATCTATTTTGGACAGTTCATTTCGTGTCCAGTTAAGGATATTGTAGCTGTAACTTATAACTGGGACAGCTAAAGTGTTGATACCTATTATCTTGTTTTTAGCATTGAGCTCTGTTTTTAGTATTGATCTAACTCGTCTATAATATTTTTTTATTTTCTCTTTCATTGTGTGTGTTGTGTCTTATCTAGTTCATGGATTCCTAAGTATTTGTAAGTTTGGCTTTGGTCTAATTCTTTTATTTCATTGGTTTTATCTAGTGTGATGTTGTTACTCTTAACTAGTTTTCCTCTTTTCATGGTTACTTTGGCGCATTTTTCTAATCCAAATTTCATATCTATTTCTTTGGTAAATCCATGAACTGTCTTTAATAGTGTTTCCAGCTGTTTGTCATTTGCAGCGTATAGTTTTAGGTCATCCATATATAATTATTATTATTATTATTATTATTATATTATTATTATTATTATTATTATTATTATTATTATTATTATTATTGATCAATTGGATGGACTTCGTGTGAAGTTTGACTAATTGTTAGGTTAATCAATCAATTAGGTTTGTCAAAGTCCTTTCGTTGCCATTTGCAACATCACCAGTAACATGCCCTCTCTACACCACGCCTGCTTCAGTATTGAAATGTTAGCACATAAAAATACTTTGAACTGTTGTCAATGAAAACATACTGAACTATTTTAAGTATATGGAACTACTATGAAATATTTTACTGTTATCATATAAAATATAATAAACTGCAACCATACGAAAAATATTCGACTATTACATAAATATATTATGAAGGCGATGTCCCAGTATGGCTACAGTCCAATGATTGAAATCAATTGAAAACCAGCTCAAGGCGGCCGTATTTTACGAGGGAACGCAGATGGAACCCTTCCGCAAGCGAAGACTGACTCTGTCGACGTTGTCACACTCAGGCGAAGCGTACAGGCTGAGGGGCGAAAGGCTTGTGACCCTGAAATCACTGAGATAGCTGCTGATGTTACAAAAGGATTTCCGTCATTGCGACTGCTTCAGAAGGAGAACTTGGAATACTTCTGAGGGCAAAGCATCTCCGATGTTTATTATTATGTATTTTGAAAATGTAATGCCATGTTATGATGTGTAGCGGCGTGTCTTATTGTGGCCATCACCACTGATGAAGACTAAGGCCATGAACACTACGACGTCACCCCTTGGCACTATCTCCACCCAATCAGTGATCGATTGTTTAACGATCTGTTGGCAGGTTTTTTACACACACACACACACACACACACACACACACACACACACACACACACACACACACACACAAATACACACACACGCAAAAAAAAAAAAACTCCGAAAAACTGGCTCACTTGAATTTTGAAGCTCCACCAGTCGACGCTTACGTAGTTGCTATCACTTATTTCAACCAATCAGAGTTGCTCCTTTTAGCGCGCTAGCGAAAATTCTATTTCCAGTCCTTTCATTTGATAAAATACCTACTCTTTAACTGACAGTGTCACAATGAGGCACAATTTTGTGCCATAATCAGATGACATTCTCTTACGTATTCTCAAAAACTAACAGAAGAAGGTTTTGTCGCAGCTACACGATTTCAACGACGTTGAAAGACAACTTGTTCCCGCCGTGAAAAACTGCAAAAGAACACTTTTTCACATGTTCCACATGTACATGTTGTAAACAAAGCTGTGTGGTTAAGAAGCTCGCTTTGCAACCGCGTAGTTTCGGGTTCAATATCGCTACGTGGCACTTTGGGCAAGTGTCTTCTGATATGGCCTCGGCCGAACAAAAGCCTTGTGAGTGTGAGTGGATTTAGATGATGTAAACTGAAAGAAGCCCGTTGTATATATATGTATGTATGTGTGTGTGCGCGCATGTATTTTTTATGTTGTGTTTGTCTCTTACCACAGCTTGACAACCGGTATTGGTTTGTTTAAGGCGGTGAGCTGGCAGAGACGTTAGCACGCCGGGCGAAATGCTTAGCGGTATTTCGTCTGCCGTTACGTTCTGAGTTCAAATTCCGCCGAGGTCCACTTTGCCTTTCATCCTTTCGGGGTCGATAAATTAAGTACCAGTTACGCACTGGGGTCGATATAATCAACTTAATCCATCTGTCTGTCCTTGTTTGTCCTCTCTGTGTTTAGCCCTTTGTGGGTAGTAAAGAAATAGGTATTGGTTTGTTTACGTCCCCGTAACTTAGTGGTTCGGCCAAAAACGACTGATAGAATTAATACCAGGCTTTAAAAACAGAAATAGTCCTGAGGTGGGTTTGTTTGACTAAACCCTTCAAGGCGATGGCCCAGCATGGCCACAGACCAATGACCGAAGCAAGTACAAGAAAAACGATAAAAAATGAGTCTAAAAACCTCTCATTGATTCCAGAGGGTTTTTAAAATTTTTTGTGACCTCAACCATTTCGTAGAGCCTGCTATTTCTGTGAAATATGATTTTGATGGTGGAACGGTAGAATTGTTAGAACGAAGGGTAAAATCCTTAGTGATATTTCGGATCTCAATGTTTTGATTTCAGTTCCCACCGGTGCTAACTTAGTCGTTCATCTTTCAGGTCCTAAGCTCACTTTAATAGTCTTTTCTACTCTAGACACAAGGCCCGAAATTTTTGGGGAATGGGGTGGCAGTCGATTAGATCGACCCCAGTATGCAACGGGTACTTAATTTATCGACCCCGAAAGGATGAAAGGCAAAGTCGACCCCGGCGGAATTTGAACTCTGAACGTAACGGCAGACGAAATACCTATTTCTTTACTACCCACAAGGGGCTAAACACAGAGGGGACAAACAAGGACAGACAAACGGATTAAGTCGATTATATCGATCCCAGTGCGTAACTGGTACTTATTAAATCGACCCCGAAAGGATGAAAGGCAAAGTCGACCTTGACAGAATTTGAACTCAGAACGTAACGGCAGACGAAATACCTATTTTTTACTGCCCACAAGGAGCTAAATACAGAGAGGACAAACAAGGACAGACAAATGGATTAAGTCGATTACATTGACCCCAGTGCGTAACTGGTACTTATTTAATCGACCCCCGAAAGGATGAAAGGCAAAGTCGACCTCGGCGGAATTTGAACTCAGAACGTAAAGACAGACGAAATATCGCTAAGCATTTCGCCCGGCGTGCTAACGTTTCTACGAGCTCGCCGCCTTTAATATTATTAAAGTACCTGTTAAGTACTGGAGTTGATCTAATATTCCTAAAGTATCACCCAAATATTTGGGTCAGTTAAAGTACATCAAATTCTGGAGTCAATTTAACATTATTAATTGTACTCGCCTAGTATTGAAATTAAAATGCTTAGCGGTATTTCGTCAGTCTTTACGTTCTGAGCTCAAATTCCACCGAGGTGGACTTTGCCTTCCATGCTTCGGGTCGATAAATTAAGTATCAGTTGCATACTGGTGTCGATCTAATCGACTGGCCCTCTCCCCGCCAGAAATTTCGGGCCTTGTGCCTTGAGTAGAAAAGAATATTATTAATTGCACCCACCGAGTACTGGAGTCAATTAGGTATTTCTAAAGTACCAACAAAGTACTGAAATCAATTAAAAGTTAATTAAGGTGATGAGTTATCAGAATCATTAACAAACGAGGCAAAATGCTTCGCGGCATTTCATCCGTCTTTATGTTCTGAGTTCAATTTCCGCCGAGGTCGACTTTACCTTTCATCCTTTCGGGGTCGATAAAAGGATCTTTTCGGTTTGAACGGGAGTTTTTCTAGCGGTGTCATATGAAATTGTCACCCATAATTATGACCCTAGTATCGATCTATTGCATTTCAATCTGTTTTAGGGTTAGGGTTAGAGGTGGGGAGAAGGGTATCTTTTTTTCTTCACAAATATAAATAAACCCAATCTGTTTCTTAAACGAGGGACATATTCATACGGTACAGAATGTTTTTTTTTTTTTACCTCAATAGACGTCAGTGATTGGTTGAAATTGCAGAAATTGAAGAAAAAAACAACAAATATCTTACAAACTATAGAATTTTCTCAATAAAGCCAAGAGAAAAAGATGTTTTATAAACACATTCTACCAGTATACGAAGTTTAAAATTTTTTAGTTACCTAGAAATTATGTTACAAACTGCCGTTCAAACCGAAAGGATCCCGTCCGTCTTTACGTTCTGAGTTCAATTTCCGCCGAGGTCGACTTTACTTTTCATCCTTTCGGGGTCGATAAAATAAGAACCATTCGAGCAGTGGTGGTGGTGATGGTGGTCGGGTCGATGTAATCGACCTATCCCCTCCGCCGAATTTACTGGCTTTGTTACTAAAATTTGAAGCTAATATTATTCGTATAGAGTATGATAGACGTGAATGGAATTACAACAGAAAACTCAAGACACTTAGTAAACTACTTGAGATGCAACAACATGTTTAAGTGAAAGACACAACACGTAATGGCTCGATATTTAGATGTTGTTATACAACCTGTTAAACATTCCTGCTCCTGTTCTCTCTCTTCTTACCTTTTTGTTTTTTTTTTATTTTCAAACTTTAAAATGCAACTATTTACTCTTTTACTCTTTTACTTGTTTCAGTCATTTGACTGCGGCCATGCTGGAGCACCGCCTTTAATCGAGCAACTCGACCCCGGCACTTATTCTTTTGTAAGCCCAGTACTTATTCTATCGGTCTCTTTTTGCCGAACCGCTAAGTGACGGGGACACACAGAGGGGACACACACAGACACACAAACATAGACACGCATACATATATATATATATATACATATATACGACGGGCTTCTTTCAGTTTCCGTCTACCAAATCCACTCATAAGGCTTTGGTCGGCCCGAGGCTATAGTAGAAGACACTTGCCCAAGGAGCCACGCAGTGGGACTGAACCCGGAACCATGTGGTTGGTAAGCAAGCTACTTACCACACAGCCACGCCTGCGCCTATTTCAATACATTTTGTAAATAACGTTTCACTAAGTTAAGTGATAAGCAAACTTGTAAAATACATGTTTGCGAACTATTTGGGATAGTGGAAAACTTGAAGGAAATTAAAAAATATAACGGAAGATAGTGTTCATGCGTCTGGTTTAAAGAAAAAAGATTATTTAGAGATTTGTTTCTTTAAATGAAGACTCTATTAACAGAGCATTTCTCTTGTAATCTATAACTGAACTGGCACAAGCCATATAGGGAATCGTTAACTATTTAATTCCAAAAAGGTAAAGTATTGAATAATCAACTGATAAGCTACTGAAATTCGCGTATTTTCGACCCATTTAGTGCTATAAATATCCGTCCTTATATGGGCAGGTCAAGTATTTTCTTCTGTTTGTGTGTGTGTGTGAAAGAAAGAAAGAAAGAAAGAAAGAAAGAGATAGAGATAGAGATAGAGAGAGATAGAGAAAGAGCGAGAGAGAGAGAGAGAGAGAGAGAGAGAGAAGAGAGAGAGAGAGAGAGAGAGAATTCAAAATGAAATGACAGTAATTTTTTTCGACGCCCAGAATGTGAGGAAAGCCACTTCCACAATCAGTTCATCCTCAACCACTTCTATTTTAACCAGTTAAGGAAACAAACTCGTTTTTATTATTTGTTATTTCAGTTTAAAATGTGGGCGCAATTCTTCCTCTGTCCACCCCCACCCCCACCATCTCCGCCGACTCACCCTTCTCTTTCTCTCTCTCTCTCTCTCCCTCCCTCCTTCCTTTCTACTTGCTGATCACGTGAACAAATTGTGAGTCAGTCAGTAGCTGGTGTTTGATTATAAATAAAAAGAAAGCGCAGCTCGCCTCAGTTACAGACGACGTCTGCAGTCACCGTGGATTTTCATTCATTTGAATAATAATAATAAACAGAAAGGAAATCTTTTTGTAACTTTAAATTCGTTTGGAACTTAAGCATTTATTAAAAATGAATAACCGTGCCAAAAAATGTGGAATAAGCGCTGATGTACAAGCCAAAGTAAGTTTTATTTATTTATTTGCTTAATATATTTTCTCCGATTTTGAGTTTTTAATAATTCGCAATATTTCGGCCTCCCCACCACACTTTTTTTTTTCCGTTTCTGGGACCCCCATGAAAAGGTAGAGTTTCCCCCTTTTCAGTGAGTGTACGAAAGGTGGAATTTAATTACTTATTACAAATGATAACCGAATATCAATAATACTTATTTCTTTATTGCCCACAAGGGGCTAAACACAGAGGGGACAAACAAGGACAGACAAAGGGATTAAGTCGATTATATCGACCCCCCAGTGCGGGCTGGCAGAAACGTTAGCACGCCGGGCGAAATGCTTAGCAGTATTTCGTCTGCCGCTACTCTCTGAGTTCAAATTCCCCCGAGGTCGACTTTGCCTTTCATCCTTTCGGGGTCGATAAATTAAGTACCAGTTACGCACTGGAATCGATGTAATCGACTCAATCCGTTTGTCTGTCCTTGTTTGTCCTCTCTGTGTTTAGCCCCTTGTGGGTAGTAAAGAAATAGGTATTTAATTCATCGACCCCGAAAGGATAAGGCAAAGTCGACCTCGGCGTTCAAATACTTCATTAGCGGTGATTTATTATTTTTTTTTTTAATGAAATTCATACCTTCACTAAAATACCGGGTAAAAAAAAAATCGAAGGAGAAGGCCAACATCTGAAATAATTAGCTAATTAAGATATGTACTTCGGTAATTAATAGACCTGCTTTACTCATGAAAATTACAAAGGCAGTAAGAAAATATTTTGAATGTTTTTGCAAATGAAATTCTGAATGAACAAGCGTTTTCTCAATTGAATGTAACAGCGAGAGTGGACAGTATTGGCAACTAAAACACAAAACTTCTACAGTGACGTTTCTGTTATTGCGATCTAACCAATAGCCCGCTCATTTGATTTGCTAAAAATAACAGCCAAATATTTCTCCAGTTCTTCTGCCCTAAAATTCTATGGACACCTTGGGTAATGTAGTTGGTTCTAGGTGTAGCGTCGAATGTTGTTCAAGTTCTCCCAACCACTTGATGTATTTCAGATTTTCTCAAATTTTCCGATTGATTAAGATTACATAACTTTAAATACTTGTAACTTCTTCTTGATTCTGGTTAAAGGTATTCCAGTCGCAATCGGCGGGATGTCGGGGATGTTTGGGGGTAGGGGGTAGCATCTTGCTAAATTTCATCCAACCACTTGAAGTTTTACAAATTTTCAGAATTTTTTTTTTTAATGTAGTTTTGCATTAATTTTTTTTTAATCGATGAAAAAACTAATTTCTCGGTGGGGAAAAAAATTAATGCAATTTAAGTCCTCAAATGCAAAACTACATTAAAAAAAAAGAAAGTGGTTGGAGGAAATTTAACAGGATGCTACCCCTTCCCCTTACCATTCCCGAAACCCCGATGATTGCGACTGGAATACCTTTAACCATAGGCCTACTCTATAAGGACTGTCATAGGGATAAACAGCGACGAACAATGAACAATTCTGCGGAATTTAAACCCATCTACCAAATTCTCAAATTTCCCTTAAGCTTAATCTATAAGAATTTATATTCTTTTTAATGTCTTTTCAATTGATTTATTTCTTGGTTGCACTTTAGTTTATTTTTATTTTTCATCTAAAAGTATTATGTATTTTTCACCATTTACGACTCCGTCAGATAAACTTTCTGTTGACGATTTCAAAAAAGACACCGAAACAGATTTTTTTCTAAACAATGACTCTGGATTAAGTTTTATCATAGATTTGTCTTTTTATTTTAAAATTTGAGCTGAATATAACATTTTCCTAATTCTATTGAGCGCAAATTGTTTCTTTGTGGTTTGTCATTTAAAATAAGCAATAATCAGACTTTCTACACGTCCCACCCAATATCTTGTAATTAATTTAACGGTAATAAACATTGTTGTTTATCCACCATCCTCGTCTAACCAGAAAAAGGAAACCTAGGGTCAAAGATCATCCCGTATCCTTTTATTTTTATTTCCTGCAATAGTCTACCTTGGACAACATTACCAAATGTTTTCGATTACTTGTAGGCATTTGCATTACTAAAAAAAGGACGAAGAGGGCATTTCCTGAGCGAGCTCTGGTGATGCCCATTAGGTTCATTTGAGGGCTACCTTTAACGGTACAAACTCTATCTGTACAACTTGACTGCAAGGTGGAATTTGCGGTAGATTCATTTGCTATTTCTAGCAGATCAAGCGACCATGTAGCAACGCCCACGTTGGGTCGACTGGTTTAGCGTAACTTTAGTACATGACGTCTAAGGCGGGAAAATCGAGGAGCGCGGCGATGAGAAAAGAGGCAATTAAAAATTTGTCACGGGCAATTAATATTTTGTATAGTTCGGCTCTCCTAGTTAACTATTCTCTCTCTAACTCGGTTGAGTTTCCGTTAAACCGGGTTAATGAGAAGTTTCACTTTGTAGTTGGTGTTTTTTTTTTTCTTTTTCACGAAGCTTAAAAGTCGCCGGATTACTCTTTTACTCTTTTATTTGTTTCAGTCATTTGACTGCGGCCATGCTGGAGCACCGCCTTTAGTCGATCAAATCGACCCCGAGACTTATTCTTTTGTAAGCCCAGTACTTATTCTATCGGTCTCTTTTTGCCGAACCGCTAAGTGACGGGGACGTAAACACACCAGCATCGGTTGTCAAGCAATGCTAGGGGGACACACACAAACACACACACATACATACATATATATATATATATATATATATATATATATATATACAACAGGCTTCTTTCAGTTTCCGTCTAACAAATCCACTCACAAGGCATTGGTCGGCCCGGGACTATAGCAGAAGACACTTGCCCAAGATGCCACGCAGTGGGACTGAACCCGGAACCATGTGGTTGGTTAGCAAGCTACTTACCACACAGCCACTATTTTTTTTTCTTTACCTGCAGTAGAACTCAGGAAAATTTTATACAAGATTCAATATTGCATAATTTGGCACACTATTACACTAATAGGAACACTATTACAGAATGACTTCGGTTTTATTCTATTTACTATTGATAAGAAAAGAGGTTTCTAAATACCTTCGGCTGTGTAGTTAAGAAGCTCGCTTTGCAATCACTTCGCTTCCAGTTCGCGGCACCTTGGGCAAATGTGGATTGGATCCACGGGCCGATCAATGCCTTTTTAGCGAATTTGGTAAAAGGAAAGTGGAAGTTCGTCGCGCGCGCGCGCGCGCGCGTGTTTATATCTTTTACTTGTCATTTGACTACGGCCATACTGGAGCACCGCCTTTAGTCGAACAAATCGACCCCAGTACTTTATCGGTTTCTTTTGCTAAACCGCTAAGTTACGAGGACATAAACACACAAACATCGGGCTTCTTTCAGTTTCCGTCTACCAAATCCACTCTCACGGCTTTGGTCGGCTCGAGGCAATAGTAGAAGACACTTGCCCAAGGTGCCGCGCACCCGGAACCATGGGGTTAGAAAGCAAGCTTCTTACCATACAACCACAAAAAATGTCTTGTTCTTCCCTATTGCCCTATTGCTTGATCGATGTTTGTTTGCGTCCCCGTAACTTAGCAGTTCGGTAAAGAGACCGTTAGAATAAGTACCGGACTTTACAAAAATAAATTCTGGGGTCGATTTGTTCGACTATACCCTACAAGGCGGTGCTCCAGCATGGCTGAAGTCCAGTGACTGAAACTAAAAGGAAAGCTAAGACCTCAAGTGAGCAAAGTATTTTCTGATTAACTTGGAACCCTTAGATTAAATTTAGTCGCAATGTTATCAAGGTTGGAACTGATTTTATAAGTGACAAAAAGGATACGCTGCATTAATTAAGAAAAGGGCACACCGCATTAATTAACGAAATACAAAAGTACATGCTGTGCTAATTAAGAAATGATAAAAGTACATGCAACGTTAATTAATAAATAGTTGATTTCAATTTTTTTAATTTTGCATCAAATGTAAAAAATAACCTTTTCTACTCTAGACACAAGGCCCGAAGTTTTTAGGGAGGGGGCTAGTCGATTAGACCGACCCCAGTACGCAACTGGTACCTAATTTATCGACCCAGAAAGGATGAAAGGTAAAGTCGACTTCGGTGGGATTTGAACTCAGAACGTAAAGACAGACGAAATATCGCTAAGCATTTCGTCCGGCGTGCTAACGTTTCTGCCAGCTCGCCGCCTTAAATGTAAGAAATAATCAACAACAAAAATAAATTCTTTAACATTGTAGCTTTAGCAGGACTCTTTGAATGCCTTCATCATCATCATCATCATCAGTATCATCATCATTAAGGCGGTAGAATGGTTAGCGCGTCGGATAAAATGTTCAGTGACGTTTCTTCCGGCTCTTTACGGTCTCCGTTCAAATTCTGCCAAGTTCAAATTTATCTTTTCGGGGTCGATGAAATAAGTACCAGTTGAGTACTGAGGTCGCTGTAATCGACCTACTCCGCCGAAATTTCAATCCTTGTGCCCATAAGAGAAAGCATCATCATCACCATAATAATAATAATAATAATAATAATGATCTATTGTAGTTCGTGCCTTTGAAATTGTCCTTAACTCAATTATTTAAAGCTTAACCTTTTAAAAATCTCAGTCTCGTACACTACACTGATATGGTGCCCTCGGCAGATTTTGAACTCGGAATGTACTACTCCAGAACAGATATCGTAAAAACGTCTCACCTGACGTCATAGCAATGCCACTTACACCTCATTATAGTGTTCAAGCGCCTCTGCCAGCTGTCCATATTGTGTTGTGAACGTCACAATACTCTGTAGAACCTGTTTGTTTAGTTGGTGTGAATAAAGCATTTAATATTTAGCGGGAGCAGTGGTGTTAGTGTTGCAATAAAGGTTTTCTAACATTTAGTCTCATTACTTTCTTCTGATTGCTTTTATCGATCTGCGGAGAGAATCAATAGATTGAGAAGGGCTTATATATATGTATATATATATATAACAATAATGACAACCAGTTACCTCCCTTTATTTATCTACTAGTGAAGTCATTCACTCGTGAATTTCATCACACACAACATGGACCAAATTTCTTAAGAAAAAATATATATTCAAAACATAATATCATGAATAGTGATAGCGAAACCGGTCGATATATTAAAAATTATATTAAAACTATGTAAGTGTGCGTATTTTCCCTTCTTTTAATTTCTTATATATATATATATATATATATATATATATATATATATATATATTGAGCCAGGCAACATTCTTGTCATGTACCAAATAAATCTCGGGGGGTGGGGTGGCGAAGAGACCTTTCCGTACAGTCGTGTCGGCTAAGTGGTTTTGAGGGTGGAAAACTAATTTTCTTTACGCTGCTTTTACCATTGGGAAATAGAAGCACATTAAAACACCCCCGCTTTAAATTAGCTATCTACCTATCCATCAATCTCTTGTTCGATTTTAGCTACAAACATCCGGCAAATATCAGCAACATTGATTTTTTTTTTTTTTTAATTATGACTAACGATCGATCTCTGATGAAAAGCATAACTTAATGGCCTTGCCTAAGAACATCTGTGACAGCTGTAATTTGGAACTAAAAATGACCGATATAAGTTATAACTACGTGCCGGTTTATAACGACGTTGTCGGTTTAAGTGTTTTCATTTCTAAACTAAAAGTTGTCAAATGAATCTAGCATGGAGAAAATAAAGATGCCCAAAATTCTCTCTTCATATTCTGTAGTTATCTCACAGATAACATTTGAGCTTCTTGGATTCTTCCAGCCATTTATTCTTGGCTGTTGCATCTCAACCGTTAAAACCATATATATTTTTTTATCCCTGTTCTCCGAATTGCTACGAGTCTATTTTCATGATTCTGATTGGTTCTTGTCAGTCAACATCTCCACCAATAAAATTTTAAAAAATCATTTGCAGAATTGTACAAGTCCTCTCAAACTTTCGAATCGCTGACACACACCGAAATACGAACTTTTCGTTTCTAAACGACGTTATTCTTTCTGGGCAATCAATTTTGGAATAATTCTTTGTCTTGAGGATGGAGGGGAGGGGTACAGTCTCGTAATGAAATTATGGTAAAAGCAATGGGTGATATTATCAAGGAAGCTCCATCACTCTCTTGGCTTTTCTTTTCATGCAAAAAGCTTCAAGTATTTTGTATTTAGCTCCAGTCTGATGCCGAATTATTTTAAATGTAAAAAAAAAAAATTTCTTTATTACATCATATCTAAGTTTTTGATTATATTTCCATTCACATCTAGACTGCATTATAGAAACACACGCACACTGACGTCATAAGAATTTGTAAACTTCGGGAGAACATGAAATAACCTTCCTTTGAAAGGTGGACCTCGAAGTAGATAAAGCTATAAATGATATTGGGTTAAAACACTCCTTGGCTCGAAAAAGTTGAGGGCTGCCCATGGAATTCGTACTCAAATTTCCTAAAAAGGAATTATATATCTCTATCTCGTATCTGACTGCTACTTTATTTTACTAACCCAGTCCTCTGAAAGATGAATGGTAAAGTTGACCTTGCTGATGTTTGAACTCGTAATAAAAGAAGTTGTAATTAACTACCACTAAGCACTACATTACACACTTCAACGCTTCTTTTCAAATTTCCGGGGTCAAGTCTATTAATGTACGAATCAAATACAGGGCTGATTTATAATCATGTAAAACATCTTGAATGGACTAAAATGACTCTGGCGTCAGCAAGACAAAATGTAATACCGTCCTTCTTGAAACTTCTTCACATTTAAGATATGTATCAAGACATTGGCTGTTCCAGCTGTTGACAGCCTACCCTTGACCTATGCTGACGTCATAAAGTATCAGCTGCCAACAGTTACATAGTCTTTTTTTTTTTCTTATTTGATGTCGCAGTCCGGCGAAAATTTCACTGTTGACTCGTCAGCCATTGCTATGACAAACAATTTTTTGTTATAGCCTTTCCTTAAAAGGAAAGGAATGTGCAAGTTAGCTGATGTTTAACATTGCGACTAATGTCTTGTTTATAAGTTGGGCTTGTCTTTAACAATCAAGATAAACTTTATGAATAGGTCGTGTGAGCAACTTAATACTTGCGAATAATTCATAACAGCCGATGAGAATAAATAAATTTAGAACAACCTGTCAAGCTGGCGTCATAGTCACTTTATTTTTTTAAATCGATTTATATATATATATATATATATTATATATATATATATATATATATATATAATATATATTATATATATAAAGCTGAAGTTGTCTGTGTGTGGCAGGTTTGGTAGCCTTCAACTAACACTATCTCCTCCGGGACCCTGCGGCGCGAGTTGACCAAAATTGAGAGTATGATAGAAGGTTTGCTCCTCCTTCCGTAAAAGAAAAAAAAATCAAATCGGACCATGTTAACACCAAACATTATTTACATCAAGGTGCCTTTTTTCTATGAAAATTCCTATTCTTTTACGATTTTTTTTTACTGCTGTGTCCTCATTTTTCGGTGTATTTCAACCAGAAAAATGTTCACTTAAAGAGAGTGACAATTTTTACTTTTCAAAAATTCCAATTCTAAATGGTCGAAAAGAAAACAAGCCCGAGCAACGCTGGGCTATTCTGCTAGTATATATATATGTATATATATATATATATATATATATATATATATATATATATATATATATTTATCATTGTATAAAAACTAGTTCAGTTTCAATTTGAAAATTGGCACTTGCATTATTCCCGAATGTGTATCTTGAAATTCAACCTGTGAGCATTCAGATTACTCCATCAAATGTTAAAATTATTCATCCACATTGTTCTGAATTATCCATGCATTTCGATGATGTAATTATTTTTCGAATGACATTTGAGGGTAGGTGAGAAAGGTCCAGATCTGGCTATTTTGAACATGAAACAGAATATTTGGGCCTGGTATGACCTGTTTAAATGCTAAAAGGTTAAATATATATATATATATATATATTATATAATATATATTATTATTTAAGAATAGATTTCTTTGCACTATTTGTGTCTAACATTGATACAAAATCAAATTTTTTTATAAAGGGAGTGATAAATCCTCGGTAAGATTCGTTGAAATTTATTGGCCTCTGAACAATACAAGGTTAAGTCAATCTCGGTGGCAGCGGTGATGGTGGTAGGAGGAGGAGGACATGAGTGCAAAACTCAAAGGGACGTAACTAAGTGTACAAAAGTTTATAGTACTATTGATTCTACCGTTGGTAATATACTATGATGTTGAAAAGAAAGCTCACTATTTTAGATTAGTGAATACAATTATTTGTCTGGTTATGATTTGTTTTCTTGTTGGGTGAGAATCTTCCTCAGGCTTTCACGACAATGTCTCGAAAGACGATAGTTGGAAGCAGCAGAGGCACAGCTAGAAGCAAGAGGGGGAGGAGAGGAGTTGGGTCTTGAATGGAGATATTAAGAGGCGCAAAATTCCTCCTCACTATAAGCTATCGTGTCTGCTAGGGCAGGATGGGGACTATATCTATGTTGGCACTCCGTCGGTTACGACGAGGGTTCCAGTTGATCCGACGAACGGAACAGCCTGCTCCTGAAATTAACGTACGAGTGGCTGAGCACTCCACAGACACGTGTACCCTTAACGTAGTTCTCGGGGAGATTCGGCGTGACACAGTGTGTGACAAGGCTGGCCTTTTGAAATACAGGTACAGCAGAAACAGAGAGTGAGAGAAAGTTGTGGTGAAAGAGTACAGCAGGGTTCACCACCATCCCCTGTCAGAGCCTCGTGGAGCTTTAGGTGTTTTCGCTCAATAAACACTCACAACGCCCGGCCTGGGAATCGAAACCGCTGCCCTAACCAATGGGCCATTGCGCCTCCACACTATATGTATATTTGCCCCACCTTAGTGTACTGAGAGCTCTTACTACGCTGCTGGTAGGAAGGGAGAGCCTTCAAACGATTGAGATGCCAGTGGAATATTTAGTTTAAAGTTACTAAGGAGCGTCAGTGTTACAGTAAATTCTCACTGAAAATTGGTTGCACTTTTGGCATTAATATCGTTAGACGAGCAACACGTGTTCTTGGGGCTTAAACATATCTACTTTTTTTTTATTTTTAGCTTTAATGACTGAAGCTGCTGATATCACATGTATTAGGCGGGGAAAAGGAAATACGATAATAACTTATTTTTAATTACCTTTTTTTTTTTTTTTTTTTAGGTGGATTCAAAGTACGATGAAGCGTTAGCATCAGAAGGTCTTCAGTGGATTCATGATGTTTTAGAAAAACATGGTGACCCTCAAGAATTTGACGTTTCTGGTAATCGCGCGAACTTTGAAAGTGTACTCTCTGATGGATACCTTCTAGCTAAGTAAGTGTATTGTCTTCAGCTCTGTTCTCTCTTTTTTTTATTTTCATTCAGTCAAACGTTCGCGTTTGCAGTGTTTTCTTTCTTGCAGCTAAACTTTAGAATCAATATATCATTCGATCACATTTAACTCCTCGATGGAACATAAAGCTGACCACTTCATTCGTATTCTATAGAACCCAAGTTCGTTGTGATTTCTCAAAGCGGGTCTGCAGAGCGAATCTAAAACGTAGCGCCGTAGTTGGTTGCAACGATGGATTTTTGGTTAATGCTTGCTTTTCAACTGCCTAGTTCGGGGTCCAGTCCAACTGAGCGTCACATTTGGCGAGTGTGTTCTGCTATAGCTTTGGCCTGACTGATACTTTGTGAGTGGAATACGGGAGCTGGAAACTGTAGAAGCCCGTTGTGTATGCGTCTGTATTCGTTTAGGCGTGTGTGCATTAAATCTTGTTTTAGGATGCGAGAGAAATGAAAATAAATTGTGAAAAGAGATGAAATCTTCAAGTGATAACATTAATGAAACGGAATACATATTTTGCACTGTGAATGATTCCACATTCACTGATGCTTGGAGGGAGTGGATTAAGTATTGAGAGAGAGAGAGAGAGAGAGAGAGAGGAGAGAGAGAGAGAGAGATCACACATGTACAACGTTTCAAAATGGTATTTCCAGCAGATAATGTCCAAGGAAAGACTTATTCCGTGACTTGCAGCTCGATGCAGGTTTGTTAACACGGTTAGAAGCGACTGCTGGAAAAATCCTGCCAAGTTAAGGAAGTGGACAGAAGCAATTTATAACAAACTAAATCTTTGACTGATTGTTGACCCGTGTTATCCCGGATCAATTCGTGTTAAGCGTAACATAGATCACAATTGATCGTACCGCGTTAACTCGCATCTGTGACAACGAATCAGTGATAAACGAGACTGTATACGAAGTAAACAAGCTAATCCATAACCATTAGCCGACCAACAATTGTTTTTATGTCTTTGTGAAAGAGATTACTCATAGATTTTAATGTAATCTTTTGAATTAGAGATGAAGCAGAATTTGGCATTGAGTGCCGAATTAGATTATATCAGATTACGTCATGAGGCTCCTAGTCACAACCGAATTTCAAGGATCCAAATGATGTTAAGACTCAAATGAATAATTGAAGGGAGTTTAAATTCTTTTATTCCTCTCCTGTTCTAACGGTTATACACGTGAGACACGTCATTATTATTTAACGTCTGCCTTCTACGTTGGCATTGACTGAACGGATTAACAAATTCCGAAGGATCAAGGGACTGTTTTGATCCCGTGTCTCAATTTTTGGCATAGTTTTTGATTGATGCTGAATCCCCCTTAATATCAGCCAGTTTACAAAGTGTCCTTGGTGACTTTTTTTTTTTTTTTTTCGAGGTTATAGCACTAGTGAGGTCATCATGTAACTCGCAAGACTAACAAACCTCTCGACTGACTGAGTGAGTGTTGTAGAGAGCGAAGGTTATAGAGCTAGCCTGTATCAGATGAGTGTGAGTAATTGGAGTGGAACTTGAAAGAGATAAAGATTGTGGTGACGCACGCGACGGGATTCTTTGGTTCCGTGTACCAGATTCACTCAGAAGCCTTTAGTTGACCAGAGGCAATAGTAGAAGACACTTGCCCAAAGAGCCATACTGTGGGACCGAACCCGAGATCATATGGTTGGGAAGCAAACTTCTTACCCCACAACCAATATATTCAAAACATATTTTTTCATCTATTTTTACGTGATACGAACAAAAACAATTTCAAATATTGTCCCATCTTTCCCGGAGAAGCTGCTTTACTTTATATTTGTATCATTTTTTATTTGTAGACTCATCAGTGTATTGAACCCTGGTTGTATCAGCTCGAACAAACTTTCAAAACGACCAACGATGACGTTTAAGAAAATGGAATTGATAGAAATGTTCCTTTCAAAGATAAAAACCTATGGTGTGCCAGACCACGAGCTATTTGCAACAATTGATCTTACCGAAGCACAAAATCTTAACCAAGTTGTTGTTTGTTTACAAGGTTTAGGCCGAAAGGTAGGTCACACTCTATTGATGGAAACATTATGGTGTGTGTATGTAAATGCGTTACACACACACACACACACGCGCGTGCATACATAGATAGATATGTCTGTTTTATATACGTATAGGTACTTAAGTATATCACGTGATCACGTGACCGACCAGTCCATCAGATGTAGTTACACATCGCTGGTCACAATGCATTCGCATTGTTTTAGCCTTCGAATGACGCCACCCCGCTGGCTAAGCGAGCAGGCCAACAGAAGAAAGAGTGGTGAAAGAGTACATCAGGGATCACCACCCCCTGCTGGAGCCTCATGGAGCTTTTAGGTGTTTTCGCTCAATAAACATTCACAACGCCCGGTCTGGGAATCGAAACCGCGATCCTACAACCGCGAGTCCGCTGCCCTAACCATTGGGCCACTGCGACTCCACTCTTAAGTATATAGATATGTTATATTCAAGGGTGTGCTGAAAAGCTCCTGGCTTTGGGTAAAAGAAAACACAAAATATTCCCCTTTCAGATTCACACATTTATTGCAGCAGTCCTTCAGTTTTTCTAAGCCCTATAAAAGAACTCAGAAAGCATTTGGTTCGTCTTTATGCTCAGAGTTCAAATTCTTCCAAGGTCGACTTTTCGTTTTTTTTTTTTTTTTTTTTTTTTCGGGGTCGATAAATATGCACCAGCTGAGCACTTGGGTCGATATAATCGACATAACCCCCCACCCTCACGAAATTGCTGGCCTTGTTCAAGTATTGTGGAAATGTATAAAATGACTGAGTGTCATTGATTGCAATGAAGTAGCCTCGAGGTTTGAAAAATGATCTGTTTTATTTGTTCCATCTCAGTTATGGGCAAACCGCGGTCCGCCAGGGCTTCCTGAATGGCACACCCACCTTGAATTTATCTTGAACATTTTTTTAGTAGTGCGGCCCGCCTGGTGATGATCTGTCTCATGCGGCCCGCTTCTCGAAAAAGGTTGCCTGTACCTATTCTATAGCATCACAGTTTCACTATGGATTAGCAGGAGATCTCTAAGGAGTCACTCTATTTGCTAGGAATAACTAAATCTTCATATTAAATATCTTTTATAGAAAACACAATTTTGTTATAGATATACAAAAACCTGGGATGGTCATGGCTGGAATCCCTAACCAGGTCTGACCTGGGATTCAATGACAAATGGCAACCACTTTTAGATTAGTGATTCCTAATGTGGGGCATGGGGTCCATTTTTTCTTCGTTTTTAGTGGGACATGGAATTGTGAAAATCTTTTCACAGCAAACCTAATCCACCTGTACTCAGCTTAACCAAATCTGTCCCTCCAGCCAAGCAGACTGTGAGGACTGTTTGCTACAGAACAGGGCTATTCTGATGTCCGAGTGCGGATATTTCTTTACGGAAAGTTTATAATTATGAGAAGTCGATACTCGGTACTTAATAAGAGTTACTGGTAGATTATTTTGTATAAAACACTCTTTTACTTGTTTCACTCATTTGACTGTGGCCGTGCTGGAGCACCGCCTTTAGTCGAGCAAATCGACCCAAGACTTATTCTTTGTAAGCCTGGCACTTATTATATCGGTCTCTTTTGCCGAACCGCTAAGTTACGGGGACGTAAACACACCAGCATCGGTTGTCAAGCGATGTTGGGGGGGGGGGACAAACACACACACACACACACACATATATACGACGGGCTTCTTTCAGTTTCTGTTTACCAAATCCACTCACAAGGCTTTGGTCGGTCCGAGGCTATAGTAGAAGACACTTGACCAATGTGCCACGCAGTGAGACTGAACCCGGAACCATGAGGTTGGTAAGCGAGCTACTTACCACATAGCCACTCCTACACCAAATTGTAATAGAATATTTAAAATTCGTTTTTATCCAACCACCTGTGGGGCATAAATTATTCTGTAAAAGTTATAATGGGGCTCAGGGGAAAATAGACATTTTGATTTAGAAATTGTTTTGAATAGTTTCCTCGTGAACAACTAAATATTTTGGCGCTAAATATCTTCAGATTTATACGAATACTAATAATTTTTTTCCACTTTTGTAGGCTCGCGCAAACGGAGAAATCGGTTTTGGACCACAAGAATCTCAAGCTAATGTCAGGACCTTCACAGAAGAACAGCTGAATGCTGGAAATAGTGTCATAAGTCTTCAGTATGGCTCTAACAAAGGAGCATCACAAGCCGGAATGAGTTTTGGAAAAAGTCGCAAGATTCTTGATTAAATTTCATTCATTCTGTTTTGGTTTGTAAGATAAAAAAAGCTCAATTGTACTTAAAAATGTTTCCGTTCACAGTTCTGTTTGGTCACCGTGTTATACCATCGAGATCCATAAAAGCATATTTGCTATCTGTAGTATGATGACGTCGATCAAACGCTAACCTTTTTATACCAGTCTGCTTGGTGTAGAGACTGCAAGGATTTAAAACTTAATCCCCTTAAGGAAGCAATTCAGTCATCTTGATTAAATCTGAAATATTGATTTCAATCATTTTGGTATCCATTCTCCGCAATTCCTTCATTAGTCAAAGAGGACTGACGAATTACCTTGGTCAAAGTGTCAAGCTTTATTCAAGAAAAAAATGACGTCTAACATTCCTGTTTACTGAAAATAAAATTATTGAAAAAAAATTGTAATTGCTTTAGTTGTTGAATTCATTTCGCTTCATGGGTATAGTGACTCAAACAGCTGGATGTGGAGATTGGCAGAATCGTTAGCACGTCGGACAAAATGCTTTACTTTTCTGAGTTCGCATTCTGCCGAAGTCGACGATGTTTTTTTATCTTTTCAGAGTCGATAAAATAAGCGCCAGTTGAACACTGGAGTCGATGTAATCATCTATCCCTTACCCACAAAATCTCAGGCCTTGTGTCACTAATAAGAAAGGTTATTATTGCAAAATGCTTTGGGGCATTTCCTCCGTCTCATTTCAAAGTGATCGATCAAAAATTGATAATAAAAGTGCCTCCTCATCACCATCACTCTTCTATTCACTTTGTTCCTTCAGGGATCACCTGGACACCTCATTGCCACTATCTCGTTGCAGATTCTGCTGTTCATTTTCTCTCTCTCCCTCTCCCCTAAATGAGAGAAGCTATGCAACTCCTCTCCAGAATTTTCCCCTGCCCCTCTTTCGCCCTGAGTATGAAGCCAACCCCTTTTCCTCGGCGTTCGTAGTCTTACTAGTTGCATGGCGAACTCATCAGTACTGGTGGAACGATGGTGTTGGTTTATCCAGTCGTAGAAACCATACCAAAGCAGACATTGGAACACAATGCAGTCTTTGGATCTATCGTATCATGTCAAACCGTCCAACCCATACCGGCAAGGAATACGGACGTTAAACGAGGATGACGATGTCTTCTATATTTAAAAACAAATCTTTTGATGTGATTCCTAATTTCATTTAAGTCAAAGCTTAAATTATGAGGCAATATTCTTAGTAATATAAGACGTCGAGCTGACAGAAACGTTAGCACGCTGGGCGAAATGCTTAGCGGTATTTCGTCTGCCGCTACGTTCTGAGTTCAAATTCCACCGAGGTCGACTTTGCCTTTCATCCTTTCGGGGTCGATTAATTAAGTACCAATTACGCACTGGGGTCGATATAATCGACTTAATCTGTTTGTCTGTCCTTGTTTGTCCTCTCTGTGTTTAGCCCCTTGTGGGTAGTAAAGAAACAGGTATTTCGTCTGCCGCTACGTTCTGAGTTCAAATTCCGCCGAGGTCGACTTTGCCTTTCATCCTTTCGGGGTCGATTAATTAAGTACCAATTTGTGTACTGGGGTCGATCTAATCGACTTGATCCTTTTGTCTGTCCTTGTTTGTCCCCTCTGTGTTTAGCCTCTTGTGGGTAGTAAAGAAACAGGTATTTCGTCTGCCGTTACGTTCTGAGTTCAAGTTCTGCCGTGGTCGACTTTACCTTTCATCCTTTCGGAGTTGATGTAATCAACTTATTCTGCTCCTGAAATTGCTGGTTTGTGCCAATATTTGAAACTGATATTTCTTAGTAGTATAGTCAACCGATTTTTTTTTTCTTTAAGACCCTTTTCAATGTCGGGTAAGTTTCACGATCACCAAAGAACTCTCCCGATGAAAGCATTTTCCTATCGTAGCTAGAACTGCATTCTAAAGACTCCCTAAGCTGAGATCATAAGAATATCTACTGACTATGCAGTCGTCCCCTAAACTGTTCATACACCATGGAAACTCATTCTTTTAAATCCTTCATTTGTAAAAGCTTTTATCTTGGTACTGCCTGTGTATTTTTTCTCTACTTGTTACTATGCACAAATCCACATGTCAGTTGGCGAAACTTCATTTGCATAATAATAGAAATGGCCTAAAGTTTTTTTTTTTTTCCTGTGAATATCTTTGTCCTACAGTTATTTTCAGAAGAGTATAAATAGAGGAAAAGTGTTCTGGTCATTCTCAGTTTCTGACCATCGTGACCAAGATAAAGGAGTTTAGTGAGGACCTATGTCAACATCTTGTGCATGTCTACAGTGAAGGAAAGGGTTACATGGCCATTTCAAAGCAGTATGATGACCCTGTGGCAACCGTCCAGAGCACAATCAATCAGCTCAAGAGGTTCAACACTGTTAAAAACCTCAGTGGGCGTGGTAGGAAGTGTAAGGTGTCTCCCAAACTTGCCAGGAAAATCTTCCTAGAGGTCAACAACAACTCTCGGACCACAACCAAGGCCCTAACTGAAACGCTTGTTCAGGCAGGGACGAAGATGTTGTGGTCCACAATTGAGCGAGTCTTGCACAGAGATCTCCATGGACGTAGGTCTCGAAAAACGCGTTGCTCAGGAAGAAATATCTAGAGGCTCGCCTGGCCTTTGCTAGAGGTCATCTGAAGTAAGATCCCAGGTTTTGGTCAACCATCCTGTGGTCTGACGGGACGAAGTTGGAGTTATTTGGTCATATGGATGCTGAATACGTCTGGAGGAAGAAAGGAGAAGCATACAAGCCGAAAGACACTGTACCCACCGTCAAGTATGGTGGTGGAAACACAATGCTATGGGGATGTTTCTCTTCCAGTGGCACAAGGAACCTTGTTAAGATCTGACGAACCATGAGAAAGGATTACATCAGGATCCTTGATGAAATAATGAAGGCATCCGCTGAGAAACTCCAACTCTTCCACGACTGGAAGTACTAGCAGGGCAATGATCCGAAACATGCCACTAAGGTAGGGAAGAAATGGTTCAAGGACAATGATGTCAACGTCCTAGAATGGCTAAGCCAGTCCTGACCAGAATCCGATCGAAAACTTGTGGCGAGATTTGTAAACCAGAGTGATGGCTAGTAAACCGACCAACCTGACCCAGTTCGAGGCTTTTGCGAAGGAAGAGTGGGCCAACATCCCACAGGAGACATGCAGGAAGCTTGTGGACATGTACAAGAATCATCTAGAAGCAGTCACAAAAAAAACAAAGGCTATGCTATTGAATATTAAAGAAAGATATTGGACTCGGTAAGTCTAGGGTATGAATAATTTTGAACATTGCATTTTTTGAAAATCCATGAATAAAATACCCCTGAAATGAAGAATTTCTTGAATTGTGTATTGTTATTCTTTCACTTATTGATCACTTATTCAGTCCCACTGCGTGGCATCTTTGGCAAGTGTCTTCTGCTATAGCCCCGGGCCGACCAATGCCTTGTGAGTGGATTTGGTAGACGGAAACTGAAAGAATCCTGTCGTATATATGTATATATATATATATGTATGTGTGTGTGTGTGTCTGTGTCTGTGTTTGTCCCCCTAGCATGGCTTGACAACCGATGCTGGTGTGTTTACGTCCCCGTCACTTAGCGGTTCGGCAAAAGAGACCGATAGAATAAGTACTGGGCTTACAAAGAATAAGTCTCGGGGTCGATTTGCTCGACTAAAGGTGGTGCTCCAGCATGGCCGCAGTCAAATGACTGAAACAAGTAAAAGAGTAAGAGTATATAATTCCTAATCAAACTTGACAAAATTCATTCAGTTCATCACAAATAAAATTTTTTAAAAAAATCACAAAAATTAACAAGGATATGAATAATTTTGAGGACGACTGTATACCTAGAAGAATAACTGATATTGATTGTAACTCTAAAATATTTATCAGGGATTTCCTCCAACTCTACTGTAGCTCTACTCAATCAAAAGAAATTTTAATCTTGCAGCTGCATGGCAACCTCACCAGTCCTGGTGCGATAAAAATAACCCCCCACGCCACCCAAGCTCTAGGTACACATTGTAAAGTGGCTGACGTTAGGTGAGGGCTTGCAGCTGTAGAAACCCAGCTTGAGCAGACATTGGAGTATGATGTGGTTTTTGGGATCGTCACATCCCGATAAGCTATCGAATCCATGGAGGACGAACGTTAAAAGCTGATAATAATGACAATCATTAAACACACGCACAAGGCGACCATGCATCAATATATTGAATTTTGTTTATTATTACCCACAAGGGGCCAAATACAGAGGGGACAAACAAGGACAGACAAACGGATTAAGTCGATTACATCAACTCCAGTGCGTAACTGGTACTTAATTAATCGACCCCGAAAGGATGAAAGGCAAAGTCGACCTCGGCGGAATTTGAACTCAGAACGTAACGGCAGATGAAACACCTATTTCTTTACTACCCACAAGGGGCTAAACACAGAGGTCAAACAAGAACAGACAAACGGATTAAGGCGATTACAACACCGACCCCAATGTGTAAACTGGTACTTAATTATCGACCCCCGAAAGGATGAAAGGCAAAGTCGACCTCGCGGAATTTGAACTCATAACGTAAACAGCGGTCACGAATACGGCTCGCATTTCGCCCGGCGTGCTAACGTTTCTGCC
>NW_021832310.1:17500-27500 GCF_006345805.1 Octopus sinensis | reverse complement strand
AGTCGTGAGACTGAGGCCATGCTGGAGCACCAGCTTGCTGAATTTTAGTGGAACAAATCCAACCCAGTTCTTACATGTTTTAGGCCTATAAAGTTGAAACTAACGAAAATTTGTTTTAAGGGCCCCGATGTTCAAGTGGTGCGAGTACAAATGTCGTAATCAATTCCATGTTGAATTTGACTTGTGTATGAGCAGTATGCAAAAATGGAGATATGATGTGGGAACCGTATCTATGATAGTGGAACAGCCCATCCCCTTATTATTTTTGATGATTAACGCAACAGAACGCCCACCAAATTGCCTGAACAAGTAAATAATTGTTGACATAAATGTCAGAATAAATTGGCTCAAATTTATAATGTGTATAGGTAAGACGCTGATTTCATTCAAATGGTAAACTGACTGGCTAGACACAACGATGATCAGGTTCGCAAGTTATCATAAATTATTAGGTCAAGTGTGTTCGGTGCAGCGTTTTTAATGAACATCTGGCTACCAGTAAAGAAAGAGACAATCACCGCCCATACAAATCAAAGATGACGTGTGTAGGAATGAACAGCTGTGCAGATCTGAAATGAAAGCCAACGAGGACATTCAAGGGTGTGTAAGGGTCACATTTGTTCGCTTTCACAAGAAGTTGTGATTGATATTGCTTCGTATCTTCTCTGTCGACGCTTATTCGCCAGTCCCCACGTTTGATTGAGTCACACCGCAAGGAACGGACGTGTTTAACATATAATGTTTTTATAATGTTTTACACAGCATACTTTTGACAAAAGTCTTCCAAAGAAATTCGTTTTCTAACATCGTCAGTATGATGCTCTCGTGCTAAACTTTGTGTCGAACAAGCTCTGTTCGAAAGAACGGATTTCAGGGTTTTTAGTGCAACGAAAACATTGGCCATAGAATCCTATTCGCTGTTAGGTTTAACTCAATGATTGGCTGAGGAAGGGAATTGGAGAAATGGACGTTTTCTTTTTTTTTGCGGGGTTACCGATGAGATGGTTTCATTTCCCACGTGAGATTGTCGATGGATAGCCCAGATCTTTTCAATGAAATAAATTGATTCCGTAAATTCAAAAGTTATTTCAGGCAAAGTTTACGCAATCTTTCGGTTAAAAGTTTAGAAATAAACATTTTACATGAGTGTTTGTGTGGTGAGTAGCTTGCTTACCAACCACATGGTTCCGGGTTCAGTCCCACTGCGTGGCACCTTGGGCAAGTGTCTTCTACTATAGCCTCGGGCCGATTAAAGCCTTGTGAGTGGATTTGGTAGACGGAAACTGAAAGAAGCCCATCGTATATATGTATATATATATATATATATATATGTGTGTGTGTAAGTGTGTGTGTGTGTGTGTATATTTGTGTGTCTGTGTTTTTCCTCCCACCACCGTCGCTTCACAACCGATGCTCGTGTGTTAACGTCCCCGTAACTTAGCGGTTCGGCAAAAGAGACCGATAGCATAAGTAAGTACTAGGCTTACAAAGAATAGTCCTGGGTTCGATTTGTTCGACTAAAGACGGTGTTCAAACATGGCCGCAGTCAAATGACTGAAACAAGTAAAAGAGTAAAAGAGTATATAATGGTTAGAAATATTGTGCGTGACAGAACAAACTAAAAAATAATTTTTTTCTTCTTTTTTATGTTGGAAAAAGGACCTGTTGAAAAAGGAATTCGGTAAGATTCAATACAGAGCCAAATAAGTCACGTGCCAGTCGTAGTTGTCATGCGTATACTTCCCCAATGATGATCCTGCCAGAATTTTTTCCTTTTACACTTTAAACAAATAATTGTTTTTGATATAGACATAAGACCACCATCTTGATCCTGATTTTATAATATCGCTGCTGAACTTCAAATTTTGGTTTTGTGTTTGATGGTTTGGTGAGAACGTGTGGCCTATTGGTTACCGTATTGCACTTGTGATCGTAAGATCGTGGGTTCGACTCCTGGCCCAGCGGATTCGTTGTGTTCGCGATCAAAAGCACTTCGTTCCGCCTGGCTGCAGGTCACCCAGATATAAACGGGACACAACAATAGCTGGGAAGTTTATCCTGGAACCAAAAAGCCCTCCGTTCAGCGGGGAGTGTCATAATTTCAGTCATATGCACTGGAAACTAGATTATGCCCGGACCTAATGATTCCAGGCGCTCAGGACAGACCTCAGTATTGATGTATCGATATTTCTACAGAAATATCGATCCTGGGTTTCATAGTGATTCTGATGCTTGCTAGCAATTTCAGTGTATTTAATATTCCATACCGATTCAGAAACTGATACTTGTATTATTGACTCTTCAGCGTTAATATTGGTTTCAAATTTTGCCACAAAGCCAGCAATATTGAGAGAGGATGTAAGTCGACTCCCACTACCCTACTGCTCAACTGGTACTTATTTTATCGACCTCAGCGGAATTTGAACTCAGAACATAACGAGGAGCGAAATGCCGCTAGATATTTTTCCCCGGCGCGGCAACGATTCTACCAGCTCGCCGCCTTTTATTCAAGTTTAGTATTAACATTTATATTCCAATTTCACTTCGATATTCTTACAGTTTGTTACATTAGTGGCGACTTTGAGTCTGATGGTTATATCTGATATTGACTTTCAAATATTTATACCTAATATTATACGATTTGAAACGTGAGACTAACTTTTTATATTCTATATTGACTTTTCATATCTCAGTATTGACTTCCATTATTTGATATTTCAAGATCTGGCTCCGATACTTGACAACGACCTATAAGTTTTGAAATTTTACAGAAGATTTCAAAATTTCAGCAAACGAAATTGATATGTCTGTGGTTGTTTTGGTTTACAAAGATAAATTGATACATTGGTACTAAATTTGTCACGTTGATATCGGTTTAGTTTATATACCACAGATATTTAATAATTTGACTTTTAAAACTATTTTTTGAATTTCTGATACAAACATCCATTTTCAAACTTTTCAAACTTTCAAACTTTCAAATTTTCTAACATATTTTAGTATTAGTCTTATGTCTGCTATTTATATTCCCGACTGAATTTAATACACTAACACGTTACTACTTTGTCACTGGCTTCGATAATTTGATACGCTTAAACTAATTCGAATATATATTTATTTCATATTGGCATTCGCCCATTGATACTGGTTTTGATACCGACTTTGAAAACTTTGGTACAGCAATTTCTTCATATTGATTTCAAAATAATTTTTGATACTCTTCTAACTTTTGAGACATTGGTACAATGATTCCTTCGTAGTACCTTCAAAATTTATTTTGCTTCTGTGATATTTTGATATAATTCTGTGATATAATTGACTTTTAATTCAATATTCCAATCTCTTAGCACAGATTTTATTAATGAGGAATTAATTTTGATTTGTTGAAAGCTAGTTTTGTAATTGATACAGGCTTTAATACGTTGATCCTCCTTTGCACATTTGATATTGATTTAGTTAACCTGATATTTCGATAAATTAATACGCCGGTAATAACTTTAGATCTGATTTCAGACTAAATAAAAACTTTCGAAATAAATAGTGACTTTTAGATTTGATACGAATTTGAATATTGTTTGTCCTAAACTTCAGGTTTGGATATCGTCGTTTGAACTTGACACTATTATGATACATTGATCATTTAAAAAATTTCAGTGGAAAAATAAACAGAATAATTCGTTTCTTTGATATTTAGTCTGACATCTTGATACTGATGTTGTTGTCACAGCTTGAGCTTTACTTAGGTATTTTGAAACCGAATTCAGATTAGCTTTGATACTCGGATATTTGATACTGTATTTGGTACTGCAATAGTTGATACCGTATGTGATACTTGGACAGCTAATATCCCATGTAATACTCCGATGCTCGATACTCCATTTGATATTAATATAGTTAATACTCCGTTTTATAATTTGATATTAATTTTAATACACAGTTATATTTTTTGTAGCTCCCTGCCTCCTGTGTTTGATACTGATTTTCGCAGTTTAACCCACATTTTACAGTTCTATATTTAAGAGATTCCAAGTTCGATTCCCGGCAGGGACGTGAATAATAATAATAACAATAATAATGATAATAATGATAATGATAATAATGATAATGATAATGATGATAATGATAATAATGATAATGATAATAATAATAATAGTAATAATAATAATAGTAGTAGTAGTAGTTAGTAGTAGTAGTAGTAGTAGTAGTAGTAGTAGTAGTAGTAGTAATAATAATTGTTTATTAATTGACATGAGTATTCCTTGCGATCACAATATAGCAGCAAAAGAATTTGACAAAATCAGTAAATATAAAGACTTGCTTATAGAAATTGAAAAAAATGTGGCGTTTCAAGGCGATTACAGTAACAGTGATTGTAGAATCTCTAAGAATGATAAAAAAAAAAGGTACTGAAACCTATTTGAAAATGATACCAGGTTTACCATCCCTACAGAAAGTGCAAAAAGTCGTGTTAACTGGAACGACTCATGTACTGAAAAGAGCATTATCGCTGTGAAAACAACATCCATTCATGAATTTATTTATTAACTTTTTTAAATACATATTTTACCTGTGAATTTGCGTGTGTAATATAGGAATGCATTCAATGAGCTTCTCTGCTCTAGGTGTACGGAAAACACCCGGCGAGAAATTGAAGAAAATTTGAAGTAAGACAGAAAATAATAATAATAATAATAATAATGATGATAATAATAATAATAATAATAATAATATTAATAACAATAATAATAATAATAATAATAATAATAATAATAATAATAATAATAATAATAATAATAATAATAATAACAACAACAACAGCATCGGAAAATACCTCAAGAATGAGAACCCATGTTCGAAATTTCTCCAAGACATTTGATGAAGACTGGGCTGTATATCAGCCGAAACGTTGGGTTAACAACAAACAAGATGAGGACAAATATCCGTTAAATGTAAATAATGTAAATAATGGAAATAATGGAAACCCACATTTTGAAACTCATTTCTGTAATTTGAAACTTAACTTTTTACTTTAAAATTTTCTTTTCTATTCTTAGCACTTTCAAAATAATGTATTTACATGTTTTTTTTTTGTTGTTGTGTTGGTGCTGATTTTGTATCAGATATTAACTTTTAAATTTGACATTGTGCCACCATATTTTCCTGCTTTATTATTCTGGTTTTGCTAATTTGATACAGACATCTGGAGCTGATTCTAATCGTTCTAAAATGCCGCCATTTTGTGTCTTTGATATCTGATATACCAACAGTAACTATAGGCGCGCGCGCGTGTTAGTGAATTAATACTTGGAACTCGGTTTGATTATTCATTCTGATTTGAACGCTGTTGCATTTGCAGATAAATTGAAAACTTACTTTCACACATAAATATTATTGTGATATAGAAATCTATACTAATATTAATACTAACTCGACTATTTCGTGTTAACTTAAATAATATAATACATTACACCTAATGATGACATATACCTACTTCAAAAATTTGCTTTAATATACAAATAGATTAAACTTAGATAATTTAACGTCACATGCGGTAAAATATTGAATTTTAAGGGAAGTGTGACGTTAATAACTTAATACTATTAGACAAAGTTTGTTAGTCTAATAAGCACTAATTATTTCATACTTCGATACTTTATCAGATATGCTAATACTCGTGTATGTTACCACTACATTTTTTACTTAGATACAAAATCACATTTTTTTCCCAGTTTATGACCTTTGATATTTTGATGATGCTTGTACACTATATTCGCATTCACACTTGTCATTGTGTTTCATACAACGATTGTAAGTCAAATTTGCGCCATTTTATGTTTCATGCTGACTGCAATATTTTAATATGGATTTTAATATTTTATACGTAAAGGATATTTCGCTGACGGAATCACCAGGTCGGACAAAATTTCGAGCGGTATTTCTTCCTCAGAAGGTAACATGTTCTAAGACAGCGAGCTGGCGGAAACGTTAAGCACGCCGGGCGAAGTACTTAGCGGTATTTCGTCTGTCTTTACGTTCTAAGTTCAAATTCCGCCGAGGTCGACTTTGCCTTTCATCCTTTGGGGGTCGATAAATTAAGCACCAGTTACGCACTGAGGTCGATCTAATCAACTTAATCTCTTTGTCTGTCCCTGTTTGTCTCCTCTATGTTTATCCCCTTGTGGGCAATAAAGAAATAGGAAACGTTAGCACGCTGGGGGAAATGCCTAGCGGTATTTCGTCTGTCTTTATGTTCTGAATTCAGATTTCGCGGAGGTCGACTTTGCCTTTCATACTTTCGGGATGGATAAATTAATTACCAGTTGCGTATTGAGGTCGATCTAATCGACTGCAACCGCCCTCAAAGATTTCGGACCTTGTGCGTAGAGTAGAAAAGATTATTATGGGTTGAAATTCTGCCGAGGTCGAATTTGCCTTTCCTCCTTCCGGGGTCGATAAATTAAGTACCAGTTACGTACTGCAGTTAATCTAATCGACTAGCCCCCTCCCAAAAATTTCGGGCCTTGTGCCTAGAGTAGAAAAGAAGCTAACACGTTCTGTGTTTACATTCCGTTGAGGTCTACTTTATCTTTCTTCCTTTCAGGCTCAATAAAATAGATACCAGCCATGTATTGGGGTTCGGTATAGCCTACTTGTTCTCGTCCCCTCAAACTTTTTGATACACAATGATATTCTATACTCTAAAATTCAACTTTGAAAGATTAAGACTTGAACATTACCATGGGACTTATTTTAACAGCTTGATGCCTCATTGTGAAGTCTATTATATTTGATCCTTGAACTAGATATCATAATGAAATACATTTGATATTTGAAGCTAATAAACTTTAATACTTGATTTGATATTTCCATATTTGATACCGGATTTAATATTTAAACACATTCTTAATCACATTCTTGTTTAGAGTATTGAATTAACACTTGAAACCTACTTTGAGACTTGATGTGTCGATACAGACTTAATCCATTCATACTCTGTGTAAGAATATCTGATTATTGAATGCCTTTTGGTTCTATTCTTCTTACACTGATGTTCACTTTGACATTACAATATTCCCGAGTTCGATATATTTTACACTCCCTTCCCTTATTTGACCTTGTACTTATTTGACCTTGTAATACTAAAATGCCGAAATTAATATTTTCATATCAAGCAGTTATTATCATTCACTCTCTTGACATTTACTAAACTTAAAAGTTGATAGTAATTTCGATGATTTTATGCAAAGCTTTTTTTCTGTTATTATAATATAGTATTTACTTTAATATTTAACAATCTAATTTATCACAGTAATGCACTCTAAGAACTAACTGCTAACTTGGGCACTTTAATAATTCGGTGGTCTCTTGAAGCTCGTCTTTGTTTCTTTGATAAGGATTTCGGCACATTAGCACTCTATTTGATAATCTGAACCTTTAGTACTAAATTAGATAGTGTGAGATTGTGCACGCTTTGATCTAAGTTTAATTATTTGTTACTCGTGTGCATTCAGTCAAAAGCTTGATACTGATTCAGATTTCTGAAGCTATATTTAATATCATGCACCGACTTTCGTACTTGGTACTCATTTTGATAAGTTAATGGATTTTATGCTGATACTGATGAAATTGATATCCACACGTCTATGGCATCTTTTTTTGTATATCGATTCAGTCGTTGATACTCGCAGAGTATCTAATTTCCATTATCAAATGAGTTGAAACTCATGTTGGTACATTTGTTACACTTCAATGCCTATTTTCCTATTTTTGGAAGCATTAGTAACATTTGTCTTATATCAATGCATTCGTACTGACCTTGAGACTTTGATGTAGTGATACTAATTTTGAGCGTTTGATGATCGATCCCTGTTTGATCATTGATTGGTGTTTGTTTCAGACTTTCATACATTGATGCTTTGAGACTCTGATTTTGTGATAAATTGATACAGATTTGAGCTATTTCAAAACTACTCTCATACATTCATGGACACTTTGATATCTGATCTTTATAAATTGATTTGATACTTTCATGGTTTGATACTTACTTTTGTAAATCGATTATATTTATCGATAATGCTTACCATACTTCGCTATGCGATACTGAATATATATTCAGTGATTATTGACGTTTTGCTTTGTTTTCATTTTCGTTTTTGGCATCTGATACTAAGTTCCATACGTCGTCGTTCAAATAGATATTTCTGCAAATTTTGAAGGTAGATTTCATGTTTTTATACCAGCTTAGATACCCTCACGCCATCTATATTACTATGGAAATTCAGTGATGAATTCTAACATTAAATGCTCTCAAGGATTGATAGCATGACGATTTTGGTTCTTTGATATTATTTAGAATTCTTTGAGTTTATGTTTTCGATTTCGTACCACCTTTTGATATTTTTTATCCTTTACTTGTTTCACTCATTAGATTGTGGTCAGGCTGGGGCACCACCTTGAAGAATTTTTTGTAGAATGAATCGAAAAACTACTAATATTCTATCAATCTCTTTTGTCGAACCACTCGGTTACAAAGACCTAAACACATCAACACCGCTTATTAAACAGTGATCACGGACAAAGAGACATACATGCACACACACATTTACATACATACATACATACATACATACATACATACATACATACATACATACATACATACATACACACACATACACAAGTATATATATATATATATATATATATATATATATACGTTTACATATATCTATCTTTCTATTTATCTATCAAGAGATATATGCATATATTTATCTATCTATATAATGAGCTTCTTTCATAAACCCTCCACCAAATCCACTCACAAGCGTCCAGGCAGGCCGAGACTATAGTAGAAGACACTTGCCCAAGGTACCACGCAGGGTGTTCCGTTGATCAAATCAACTGGAAAACACGTCATCGTAACCGATGGAATACCGGTCAAATATATATATATATATATATATATATATATATATATATATATATATATATATATATACTAGCAGTATCGCCCGGTGTTGCTCGGGTTTGTAAGGGAAATAACTATATAAGCATTTTTAGAGAGTTATAGCCAAAAAATAGCAAAAAAATGCATTAAAAATGGAAAGAAAATGATGGTAAATTTTTTTTTAAATCGTTGACTCATCGTAGACATTTTTAGAGAGTTACTTTCTTTATATAATAGCGAAAAAAATGCATTAAAATGGAAAAAATTATGGTAAATTTTTTTTTAATCGTAGACTCATCGTAGACGCGCGTTAATACCCAGAAGAGCTCGATATGAATCACGACTATAAGATACCCGGTTTTGGTTAAACTGCACCGCAAAATGTGGGAGTAGTTAGGAATCTAAATCGTAGGAGACAGACGCACAACTTGACTTTTATATATAAAGATATATATATACTTAAAACAAGCAACAAGGATATCCAAGGTAGTGTAGTACAATCGTTTCATGCTACTTCATTTTATTAAACAATTTAAGTATTACATCAGTTTTAAAATGTAAAGCAACCTTCAGCCACATATAGATTTTTTTAATTAAATAGACAATGTGCATTTTTATACTTATTTCATTTGCCAACATTACAAAGATGGCAGATATATAGACAGAGAGGTTAATTTTATCATTAAGAACATGGTAGTAGAAGGTCTTTCCCCATCTGTAGATTTGTAATCACTGAGTTCACTTTGTTATTTAGATTTATCAATGGGGAGGGGCTTTCTTTATTTGATTCCAATTGAGACAAACAAGAAAAATAGTCTGCTCGATCACGTGATCACGGGATCACGTGATCACGGGATCACTTGGTATATATGAAATTTACTCAGTTTGGTTATAGAAAGATATTTCCCCACGGTTATACTCTCTTATCTGATTTTTTTTCCAGTTACCGGACAGTGGTCAAGGGGTTTTGAGGTTTCTACAGAAATATTTTAATCTTAAAACTATTGCCTGACCCTTTGAGCACGTGTCTCCTATTATAGCTCCGGACTGACC
>NW_021832310.1:5000-12500 GCF_006345805.1 Octopus sinensis | reverse complement strand
GTGTGTGTTTGTATGTGTGTATATATATATGTGTGTGTGTATGTATATATATATATATTCAGGATAGGTTTCTTTAATCCACTCACAGGTGTTTGGTGGACCCAAGGCTATTGTAGAAGGCTTACCCGAGGTGCCATGAAGGGGGAAATAACCTGGAGCCATGAAATTATAAGGTAAGCTTTTTACCATACTGCCACGCATACGACACATTGTACAGATTTGTTTTCCGAGTAGTCTCCTTTCCATTGCAGCTGTGGTACGTTTACTTAACTGTCTGATATCTTGCGGGACGCTTGTTTCTGGATTGCTTGAATTTTTCTTTCAAGGTCCTATAGTGTGACATTGGTAATTTTGTGGATTTTGAGAGATCTTTGGATGAAGAAATCGTTATATGTTTGAGAAATCTTGGAGAGAATTTGCATCGAAGATGCTTGGATTCGTTTAGAACATTATGGTGTGTTGTTCTCTCTTCCGTAGATTTTGAGAAGTGTTTGAGTCTAGGATTATAGTTGAGGGCATTGTATAATTATCCTTTTAGCAATTAATCGATGAAGGGGCGTATGAGCGCCGCTGTTTATGAATGAGGCTATGGCATGTGTTGCAATGTTTTTGCTTTTTTTGCGTGTATGTCCTGGGTTTTATGCCAATACATAAACACACAGATACATACTCATGCATACATATATATACACATGCATACATACATACATACATATGCATACACACATATGTATCCTGTCTAAATATTCTCCCTGTTTTTATGTTCTAACTGGCAAGATCTGGCTTTGCACACCTACTCTACAATGTCACTCTAACAATAAACAATCACATTATCTACCTTTCGAAGCTACAATGTAATGCATAATTAGTTCAAAACAATTTGATGATGTAAGTATTGCATTTGATAGAATAACCTGAATGCTAAAGAGTTAGGAGGATCGTATAAATTTGGACGCGAAAGAAGGGAACATAACTTAATTGAGAAGCGTAGGAGGGAGCTCTCCATCGATGACTGTTCAATGGAAGAAGCTGAATCTAAGCACGACGAGTGAACACAAAGTGGGGGAGTTTAAAATCTATATAAGAAAAAGATGCATAACGGGCGCAGGAGTGGCTGTGTGGTAAGTAGCTTGTTTACCAACCACATGGTTCCGGGTTCAGTCCCACTGTGTGGCACCTTGGGCAAGTGTCTTCTGCTATAGCCTCGGGCCGACCAAAGCCTTGTGAGTGGATTTGGTAGACGGAAACTGAAAAGAAGCCCGTCGTATATATGTATATATATATATATGCGTCTTTGTGTTTGTCCCCCTAGCATTGCTTGACAACCGATGCTGGTGTGTTTATGTTCCCGTCACTTAGCGGTTCGGCAAAAAGAGACCGATAGAATAAGTACTGGGCTTACAAAAGAATAAGTCCCGGGGTCGAGTTGCTCGATTAAAGGCGGTGCTCCAGCATGGCCGCAGTCAAATGACTGAAACAAGTAAAAGAGAAAAAGAGAGTATAACATTCTGTATCTCTGTCGAGAGCTCACATTCATTACTTAGTCTTAGACTGATGTCTGCTGGTTTTCAGATAACTTTATCTAAGAGAGAGCGCGTGGCTTCGTGGTTAAGGTTTTCGGCTAGCGATCGGAAGGTCGTGGGCTCGATTTCCGACAGCACGTTGTGTCCTTGAGTAGGACTATTTATTTGAGGTTGCTCTAGTTCAATCAACTGGCAAAATGAATACTACATATCTTTCAAATAGCCAGCTTTGTCGCATTCCGTGTGGCACTGAATCTCCCTGAGAACTATGTTATGGGTAAACGTGTCTGTAGAGGGCTCGCCCACTTGCACATTCATATCACGAGAATGCTTTTCTGTTGATCGGATCAGATGAAACCCGACCTCACTATCGTAGCCAATGGAGTACTAGTTTTGGGTTATCTGAAGGAATGAAACTCATCCCTTCTCTTTACAGACTGGATGCTCTACATTGCATAAGTATAACAACATCCCTCGCTTCTTTTATAATTACTATCAAATCCGAAATCTGACGTTTGTCAAAAAGTAACTTCACTAGTCTCTTTCATTCTAGAATGATTCAGCGTCTTCCGAAATGTTAAGCATAACCTGACCCGTTCTAAGCATGTATTACAAGGAGAATCCTTCCGGAGTTGCTTTACAAATCATGCTTTTAAAATTATGAATCAATAACACGGTAAAATGCGCGTTCAACAAATTGAACATCAGTGTCTGTGTGTGTATGTGTCGTGTGTATATATATATATATATATAATATATATATATATAGTATGGGTGTATATGTGTATAAATATATATTTATTCATACATGTGTGTGTGTATGTATATATACAATATATACATATACATATATATTATATAAATATATATATATATATATATCACTGTGATCACCGTGACCGACCAGGCTATCAGACGCTGCTCCACATCGCTGGTCACAATGTGCTTCGCATTGTTGTAGCCTTCAAATGACGCCACCCTGCTGGCTAAGCGAGCAGGCCTACAGAAGAAAGATTGAGAGAAAGTTGTGGCGAAAGAGTACAGCAGGAATTGCCATCACCCCCTGCCGGAGCCTCCTGGAGCATTAGGTGTTTTCGCTCAATAAACACTCACAACGCCCGGTCTGGGAGTCAAAACCGCGATCCTATGACCGCGAGTCCGCTGCCCTAATCACTGGGCCATTGCGCCTCCATATATATATATATATATATATACATTTATATATATGTATAGTCCGGCTCTCCTCATCAAGAGAAAATTGGCAAAAGCACATTTATGTATGCGCGTCTGTGTCTGTGTGTCTGTATGTACATATAAATATGGGTGTTTGTGTCTGTTTGTGTCTGTGTGTGTGTCTTTGTAACCAATTGTTTACATATATAATTACGTCTATATGTGCATATATGGGCAAGGTTGCGAATTTACACACTTTTCATAAGTGTTTTTTTATATAATCGTTCATTCATGAATGCCTGTATGCATGAGCTCTTGCACATAACTCCCTACTTTGTTATTGTTTCAGTCGTTATTGATATTCCTCATTTGCATATATGAGTTGTGTGTGTGTGTATTTGTGCTGGCGTGTGTGTGAGTCTATGTCTGTGTATGCCTGTGCGTTTGCGTGTGTATCTATACGCGCGTCGATGTATATATATAATGTTGCTCATTTCTTGAATACTTTACATAGTCGTTACCCAGAGATTATTTTCATAGACAAAACGAAAGAAGTAAAATAACAATAAATAAACCTAGAACAAAATAAAATAAAACTCATCAAACATGTTTTGCAGATTTTGGAGAGACGAATATGTCAAATTGACATTTTTGTTTTTCAAAGCTTCAATGGATTTTGAGTCAATTTTCCCCTATTCTCCACTATTGATAAAATATTTTGTTTCCGAATGATTTCTGTTGAATACTTACACTGTTCAATACTTGTGATTCACATATCTAGCGATTAAATCTAAACGCCAGATATTGATATATTACTAGTTATGGTCCAACGCTATCTCTTAACCATATCTTATCCTTTCATTAAATATGGCTACTCTATCGTTGTGCTCATTCGAGAAAAATCCGTTGCCTCGATGATTTGACGTTTGAATTTATCGACATCCAGTAGGGAAAAACTAATGGAAAGTAATGAAAAATCCCGAAATTCTTTAGTCCTGCAAAGACCAACAGTTTTTCCTTTTCTTTCTTATCAGCTAAAATATTGCTTCAATTGTTAATAGCGATTGGGATTGCTTTTAAAAACCGACACGAAATCATTCATTCCTGCATTTCAAGTATGTAAAGATATGACTGGCTTTTTCGTACGCTGCGGGTTGAACGCATTAATAATGTAAAGTAGACTACTGTATATAAGGTTGTTGTTGTTGTTATTGTGATCATTATTATTATTATTATTATTATCATTATTATTATTATTATTATTATTATTATTGTTGTTGTTGTTGTTGTTGTTGTTGTTGCCGTCGTCGTCATCGTAGCCGTTCTCGTAGTTAATGTTGCTCTCGTTAGTCGCAATGTAACAAACAAAATATGGCGACGATACATCAATAAATAAATCGTCTGGTTCTGTCAAACCAATATTTTTCCAGGCGGCAACATTTAATTCTTCATACCGAACAGTAATATAGTTCTAGTGGCCTTTCACCTCCGCACTACAACTAAAAATACCACTACTACCACTGTTACTATGTGCTCAGCTACATATATCACTGGCAAATAACTCCCACCACTACCACCATCGCCACCACCAACAGTTCTTGTTTCTTTACATCATGACTGTAAATGACGTGTCTGTCTGTATTTAAATATATATATAAAAAATATGCATATATTTACGATCATATATACATAATTCTCTATATATCTACATATAAATGTTTACATACACATATATAGCTATACTCACAAACATGTAGACAAGATAGACAGACAAATATATAGATAGATAGATGGATAGATAGATAGATAGATAGATAGATAGATAGATAGATAGATAGATAGATAGATAGATAGATAGATAGATAGATAGATAGATGGATGGATGGATTAATGGATAGAGGGACGGACGGACAGACACAGATAGACAGACAGACAGATAGATAGATAGATAGATAGATAGATAGATAGATAGATAGATAGATAGATAGATAGATAGATAGATAGATAGATAGATATGGTAAATAATTCTATAGACAGTGACTTCGAAGCAATTCGAAGATAAATTTTGGTGAAACTTCGTACACAACGCGCGCGCGTACGCACACACATACTCAAAACCCACATACAAACACAAACATTTGTATACACTTATATACATGCATACATATGTATATATATATATAGGTACATAGATATACTTAGATACATACATATATATACATATATATATATATATATATATATATATATATATATACACATAAATATATATATATGTATGCATACATACATACATATACATATATATATACGCACACTCATATATGTATGTATACACATACACATATGCTTATATGCATACACAGCATATATATATATATATGTGTGTGTGTGTGGTGTGTATATACACTCACACACACACTTACAAACACCCACGCACAAACACACACATCATATATGCAAGTTGTTTACATCGTGTAAATTTAGAAACTTCGAGACACATTAAGTAATTCGTTTTTAATTGCCGGACTCGAGGCTGATAAGGCTATAAATAGATAAACCACAAATGATTATGCTGAGCCGTGCTTAAAGAACATGTGGTCTGATATTCTCCTACGAATTTTATCAATAGAATTGCTATGTATATGTTAAAATAGAAAGAACAGCGCGGCGTCTTCCTCAATACTGGATAAAAGAGATGAAGGAAATAAAGCGAATGACTTTTCTTCAATCAGTAGACCTGCCTTAAATCTGAAAGAACGTGGGCTCTGCTAAAGACACTCAAGGAACACATGGTAGTATGAAAGAAGGTAACAGATTAAGAATATCATCCTCGCTTCAAAAATGGCTTTGTGCCCTCCTCTGGCTCACGGCATTTCTGTCTACACTTCTTTAATTACAAAACTATAGTCGAAGCTTAACTATGATAGAAGAAACTTGTTTAAGATTTTGCATATTAAAATCGACACGAAACCTCGGGATACGGAAACAACTTTATAACCATATGGTTGTGTCTGAACCCAAACTGTTTTGATTTTTGCCCGGTAGACTATGGACTAGTTCACCCTCGGATTCTTTTTCGCCCACTTTATTTTAGTCATAGATATCGAGTTAATTAATAACACTTGTGTCACATTGCGTATTTGCACTAATTTAATATCGGGCTTTGTTTGACTATTTCTATCAGTACTAAATACAGAATAATGCTACCGTTACACAATGTTAATTGACTTGACGTTAGGCACATCACCATCATCAACCTATGAACATTAACGTCTCGAGTCCTAGGACTCCTATAGACGGTTTCCTGGTTTCTACGGCGTATAAGGGACCGAGGTTGCAACGTTCAGCTCTGGATGGGGCGCCTTGTCCGTCAGAGAATCGCTCATTTACAGCTGAGTAAAATGAAACTTTGCGAAATGAAATGTTTTGCTTAAAAACACAACGACCTGCCCGATCCGGAAATCGAGATCACGATCGCGGGATCGTGAGTGCCACACCCCTAACACTTAAGCCACGCATCTTCAGTATTCGAGAGACATTTATTTCAAATGCACGTAACAGTATATTCTTTACTATTCTAGGCACAAGGTCCGCAATTTTTTTTTTTTGGGGGGGGGGGAGCCAGTTGATTAGATCAACCCTAGTACGCAACTGGTACTTAATTTATCAACCCCGAAAGGATGAAAGGCAAAGTCGGCCTCGGCAGAATTTGGACTCAGAACGTAAAGACAGACGAAATAGCGCTAAGTATTTTACCCGGTGTGCTAACGTCTCTTATTTCTTAACTGCCCACAAGGATAAACAAGGACAGACAAAGGGATTAAGTCGATTATATCCACCCCAGTGCGTAACCGGCATTTATTTAATCGACCCCGAAAGGATGGAAGTCAAAGTCGACTTGGCAGAATTTGAACTCGGAACGTAAAGACAGACGAAATAGTACTAAGCACTTTGCCGGCGTGCTAACGTTTCTGCCAGCTCGTCGCCCATACGTAACAGCATATTGCCTTTATACAGGCACAGTACCGACTTTCCGAACACTGATGGTCTGGAACTATTTATACTCTGCTCTAATATCCGAGTAAGAAATCTCCGCGGCTAACAGATGAGTTAATTGGTAATTTGCCTTCGCTAATACCTTGAATGTGGAGGCGCAATGGCCCAGTGGTTAGGGCAGCGGACTCGCGGTCGGAGGATCTCGGTTTCGATTCCCAGACCGGGCGTTGTGCGTGTTTATTGAGGGAAAATACCTAAAGCTCCACGAGGCTAGGGGGGGCGACCCCTGTTGTACTCTTTCGCCCCAACTTTCTCTCACTCTTTCTTCCTGTTTCTTGGGTAACGCTGCGATGGACTGGCGTCCGGTCCAGCTGGGGGGAACTCATACGCCACAGAAACCAGGAAAGCGGGACCATGGTCCTGGCTAGGCTTGAAAAGGGCGCAAAGAAAAAATACCTTGAACAGTACATTATTAATGAACTTGTATCTTTTATAGTATTGCACAGGTATCTGTATTTCAGAGTGTGTTGACTAAAGTGACTACCTCTGGTTCGGAAATATCAGTAATCCGGAAAATTCTTTAGGTCCGAATGTTCCGTAAATTAGTGTTGCTTCTGTATATATATGCGTATATAAAGAGCCTCTTCGGTCATGAATGACCATGGGATTGCAGGAGGAAAGTTCCCTTCTAAGGCACAGGTCCAGGCAAGGTTGTTTAGGGAAGACCAGCAGTTGCCCATGCACGCCAGCCTCCCCCTTCATGCCACTGATGTTATCCAAGGGAAAAGCAAAGGCCGATACAACT